>NC_080672.1:74562341-74816841 GCF_030247195.1 Topomyia yanbarensis
ATGCGGTCACAGATTGAACTAAAATTTTCTAACCAAAACATAACTCGTAGTATGTACTGCAATTCTTCCGAACATACTATTCAGCTAAATCTAACCATTATTCCACAAAAATGTTTAGTTTTGTTAGAAACCTAGTACTGATACACTATCATGCACTGCTAGGCCCCATGCAAAACTGACTCAGCCATCACTTCGTTTAAAAGTTTAATAACTTTTCCTATTGGAGTTGGATTGCTTTGCAGTCCTTCAACAAAGTTGTAGATAATAAAATTATCTTTTTAAGTTTCACTTTTGGTGATAATCTGATGTATACAGTGCCACCTAGCCGCGAAAATGTGAGCAAGAGGGTTTTCTCCATGTAAATTGTCGAAAAATCCCATACAAACTTCAAGCACGTTGGTCCGGTAGCTAGACTTGTCCGATTTGCTTCAAATTTGGAGCAAGTACTCCTGGTGGGACTAAGAATTGACTCAGGGGTGGGCCGATTGAGTTTTCAAAAATTCATTATTTTTCTGGGCAGTCTAATATATATATATATATATATATATATATATATATATATATATATATATATATATATATATATATAATATATATATAATATATATATATATATATATAATATATATTATATATATATATATATATATATATATATATATATATATATATATATATATATATATATATATATATATATATATATATATATATATATATATATATATATATATATATATATATATATATAATAACAATATGAATACTTTCACCACCTAAGCAACCACTCTTTCCAATTTGACTCATTTCTTTTTTCATCGTTGGAAGCCTCGGAAATCATCCACTCAATGCTATTTGAATGTTGTGCATGTATTTTTGACATTAGCTTAGCTAAAAAGTGATTATTCAAAATTAATATCACCAATAACCATGCGTTTCCTTTAGAATTTTTTTTCTAAATTTTGACTGTTTATCGAATGTTTTTGCAAAACAAGCTTTAACTCATTTTGAAGAGAAATATAAAAGCTTTTGAATGAGTACAGTGCCATTGCGGGGGTCGTTCGTGGTCAATAAAGGAATACGACAAACAGCTATGTATTTAGAGGAACTGGGGGTAAGACGGACATATTAAGGATAGACTGAAATATAACATAGTAAGAGCATGTTTTTGTCAACATGTAATACTCTGTGTTGTTGCTCCATATATTGGCTTTCGAGTGCCCAGAGGGATTATGTTACAAAAATCAATAAGTATCATTTTTTAAAGAACTGAAAAACGAATAAATCAAGAAAACTTATTGAAAAGGTCCTATGTGCAAATGAGAGCCTCTCTTTGTTTACTTTCTCTTCCGCAAATAACACGGTCGCACCTGCGTTTGCTGCTTAACTCTTTGCATAATATGCTAGCCGAAATGATGCTCTTCCAATATGTACTGGAACATTATTGGAAAGATTAACGGTAAAGCCGTGATAATCGAAAGAGAAAGTAAACAAAGAGAGGCTCTCTTTTGCACATAGGTCCATTTCAAAAAGTAGGCGAGAAATATCTGCACTTTTTCAAGACTGCGGGTGAAATGGACATATAGTGGGGGTAAGACGGACATGTTGCAGAAAGGATGATCACAATACAAAATATTAAAATTTACTGTTTCTAGCGAATGTTTTGAATAGATTGTGGTTCTTCTTAATATATATGTTCAATTCTAGATGAAAAATAACGTTTTGGGGTTCGCTTAAGAGTGGAAGCAAATATCGTTTATGCCGTTGTCATAAAGCGAGCGATACAATTAGTTCCAATGATCAGTCACAATCCTTTATACAAAACTGGAAGGTTATATATTAAATGCGTAATTAGAAGCATCAGTTCCAATTCCAATAGTATGGGACCTGCACAAAATCGTTCACCATTTCCAAATCGTACATCCTATAGTCTACTGCATGTGAGACTTCAGCTAACTGGATGGTTCTCCACGTTTAACTGCTAGAATTTCGTTTCTACACGCGAGAGATTCATAAATTCATGAATCAATAGAATTAATCAAGACTGTCCTTGCCCCAGCAGTACACATATTTTTTAAACGTTTGTACTTATTCGCGCATAAATCAACTTACCTGTTATTTTCCACGAAGATGTCACTTAAGAGTTACTTTATCGAAATAGAGGAAAAAATCCGCGAAAGAATTGATTTTTTCATCGATAAACCTTAAAATCGGAAACTTGAAAATTACATCCGCACTAAACTGCACTACTGATTATCAATATTTGCTTAAACTGTACACGTTTATCAGTATTCAATACCTACTAAGTGTTTCATAATTCAAGGTTACTCATAATGATAGGGGACACATACAATGCAATTGAAGTTTTAATGTTATATCCCTAAAATAACCATGTGTCCGTCTTACCCCACCTGTCCGACTTACCCACAGTTCCCCTAGACCAAGCTAGTGATTAATTTTTAATTGCCAAATGGGTAATGTTACTGAAGTAAGGTATTCTCAAAAATTCAACTGCTTTTTCGAAAATCGAAAATAACCGGATGATTTATCAAATTATGTAAAAAATACTGTCAAAAATTCATACTACGGCCAAATAATTCAAAATCTCGCGGAATTGTTTCTGATAGCACAGCTAAAACGATAAAAATACTAACGAAAAGGAGACACAACCTTCATATTTCCGACAAATTCGATAATGAAATACAAGCTGATTTTTTTAAATAAACAGGTTATAATATTTTTACGTGCCGTTCGAATACCACGGACCAATCAAAGCGCAGATATTTACAACTTCTACCAAATTCAATATTTTTGATATGTATAGTAGTTGTACATTATAAGGAATAGAAAACAAAATTGCTGCACACTATTTCTGATCAGATAGTGCAAAAACGTAGTGATTTCGTTCAGTACAATGAAAATTATTCGCTTGTAGTGGGAAGCAGACATTTTTGAAATGGGATCCCTGGAACGTTAGAAGAAGTCTAATTAAAAAAACACAGATACAGATATTGTTCCATATTGTTGAACTGAGTATATTGCAGTATAAGACACAGGTTTCTGGTTTCGGAAAAAATGAAAGAAGCTAAGCGGTATCGACACGTATATTTTAAAAGAAATGTGCAAAGGTCTTATTATACTGTTACGTGTTTAAGGCACCAGTTTGGTCCGTGTGGCCCTTCTCCGTCCCTCGGTCGGTCACGATAGTGACTAGATGAAATCATTCCCGGAATATGAGTTATCCAGTGATTTTTCGCCTTATCGTTGGGTGAGTTCCAACAAAAGAGCATTGCTAAGTTATTGTTCCGTCCGGTCAGAAGAAAGTGCCCGCCTTTCCGACATAAACCCACAGTAAATCAACGAAGCAGCGGGGAAATTTTCGGGAAGCATAGTAAAATGTCAAGAATATTAATTTGTTTTTCCTTTTATGTGTGCGAAGATTAATCGAAATGTTCCATTGACGACCATCTTGGTACCCTTCAACGATTGGTAAGCTTGAAAAACAGAAGTGTCCTCGGGAGGTGGGCAATCCACTACACCCAAAGTCAAACACGTTCAAGTTTTTCTTAACAGAAACATCCTTCTCGGTTGATCAACAAACAATACGTATTGCCGTGAGTAGACCGAGGTGGAGCCTAGCACAGACAGGAAAATAAAACCGGCAAAGTAAATAGCGAAGAAAAGTGACATGTCATCTCGTCGCAGCCGGCGCGGGCGGGCGGAAAATGTCATCCCAATTAACCTTCCATTTCCCGCAACTATGTCTAGCTAGAAGCTTTTCTGGATGACACAGCTCACAAACACCCCGAGAAAGCCAATTTTCCGATTGCTTATCAAATTACAGGATAATGACACGGCACAGGCCATCGGACCAGCTGTGACAACGAACCGCTGACTTATCCTCACGAGCAATCGAGCAATGTGCTGCTGGGTCCGTCGGGAGCGGTTCTTGAGTGCCATTTCATGCGACTGTGTATATGTGTAATAGGTTTGCGGATGTGTGTCGATAATTCAGGTTTAGCTTTTTCCCAATTTTGGGAATTGAATACCACGCCTCATTGTAAGAAATGGTGAAGTAGAATGCGTGCCATTTAAGTTTGTAAACTTTTATTAATGGTAATGATTTAATAGGAAAAGATATACCACAATATATATTCTGATATTATATGTATGAAGACCTTGCTTCCGTTCCAACCCAATGCGAACACAAACACAATGGTTAATATTTCACACATCGTACCGCGTGGTTACTTAACGAGCAGCAAAGCTGTGCACGATTCTTGCTGTATCATCGAGTCGCTAGGGTACGGGAGGAGGCGCAACAGTGCCCAACGCTTTAAGATGCTACAGCGCGAAACGTTACGGAAACCATGTTTCAGACCGAGAAGCAGGAGCAGAAATGCAAATTGAATACCAGCGGGAGTCGCATAAATTTCTATTTTCGTTTTAATGGGAAGTGAACCGACAGGGAACGAAATTGTTTTAAGAATACGGTATTCAAAACTTGACTTATGTTGCTCATGTATTCGGTACGTTGTTCGATTGAATTAATTCAAATGACCGAACGTGCGAACGCGAAGGTTCTTAAAAAACTTTTATGGGATTTTTGTTCGAAAAGTGAAAAAGTCCGCTGCATGAAATATATTTTTGGGGGAAAATATCATCTCTCTAACACCACTTGTGTCCACGCCAGCGATCGATATTTTATGGAAGCAGCGCTCGGTGCTTTACAAAATATTTATTATTCGATCTCACTCTATATAAACAATAGTTTCATTAAAACTTGACACCAAAGCCACCCATTCCAATTAGTGGCTTGACAAATGGACCAACTTTGCCATTGTTCTAAATTCGAGAGTTTTCGATTCAACAAAACTATTCCAAATGCGGAGACCCCGGTCGCTATATGTGGTGTAGATTTCCTCTTTTAAACCTATACCTACGTAATTGCATGGTCTTAGTTTTATTCTACTTCGTAGTGTTATATCATCATACCGTGCCGGTCAAACCTCAAAAGGTGCCGGGTGGCGGAAATAGATCCTTTCTCCCTAGTGGTTCGAAAGTCAGTTACTACATATGAGAGCGCTTTCGTTTGGAAGCCTAGTACAAGAGGAGGTAAAAAACCGGCTGAAAATGAAAATGAAATGTACGGGAAATAAATTCAAAATAAACTCATTTCTGCTTGCTTTTGGCTTAGCCGTTGCTGTGATAAACTTTTTCGTTTGGTGCTGATAGTGTAAGACAGAATAATTACGATTCTATCGGATGTAGTGTCCAAGACAAGTCGTTTGTACGAGTTTATATAGGCAGTTCCGGATGGTATTTATTCCAGGGGTTGTTTCTGTTCTTATTGTTATTATAAAACTTTAAAATGTCGGAGAAAATAGGTTGTGAAATAACAAACTACGAACACTGCTTATGTCTTTTCTCTCTTATGCAAACGGGTGCTCAATCTGCATACCAAATGTGAAAATGCATGAAACGTCGAGATTTGTTGTTATCTCGAAAAGAAATTTTTACGATAAGCGACGATCCCGTACTTACAGGATTCAATGCTTTTTGGCCTTTCGCTCTGAAAATCGACTTTCTAGTCAAGGTACGAAGGGTCAAGTTTCAAAAACCACGAAAAAACCGATTTAATTAGTCCAAGTGTTTGTGTTCCGATTTCGTCTTTTCAGAACCGCGGCACTTGACCAATGTACCGGGCTTATGCTAAGTCCAAAATTGGAAACACTACTTGTGAACACATTAAACGACTTCTAACTTACAATGTCCCGTAAGGGAAAAGGTTTTTGCCTTTCTCATATAGAAAGGTTATGCAATTGCTCCAAAAACTGACTTTCTAACCGAGGCCCGGAGGGCCGAGGGTCATATACCATTCGACTCAGTTCGTCGAGATCGGAAAATGTCTGTGTGTGTATGTATGTGTGTGTGCATGTGCGGATATATTAACAAAATGTCCACAACGTTTTCTCGGAGATGGCTGAACCGATTTTCACAAACTTAATTGTGAATGGAAGGTATAAGGTTCCCATCGGCTGCTATTGAATTTCATTTGATTCTGATTTCCGGTTCCGGAGTTACGAATTGAAACGTACAGTCACATAGAAAACCTAGTTATAGTTTGTCCACATCGGTTTCTCAGAATTTTCTGAACCGATTTTCACAAAATTAGTCTTAAATGAGAGGTGCTATGTTCCCATCAGCTGCTATTGAATTTTTGGTGTATCAGACCTCCGCTTCTTGAATTATAGGGTGATGAGTACGAGCACACCGAAAATCCCGATTTCAACGCATAGAGCAATTAATGTAAAAAGATGAACAATTTACGAAATTGTGAGTCTAGTTGCTTAGATTTGTAGATCTAGTTCACTGACGGCCATTCAATGCCTGTTTGGCCACATTGACCCCCACAGACGGTTCCGGCATTCCCGAGAAAAATGGGCATCTTTCAAAATAAACAAATTCACATCGATTTTTCGGAGATCGCTAAGCTGATTTTCATAAACTTAGTCTCAAATGAAAGGTGTACCATCACCATAGACTTGCTGTAAATTTTTCTACGGATCGGTTGTATTGTTTCCGAAATATATACTGAATTGTTCGGCCATATATGAAATTCCCATATATAAGCTGAAACTTGCCTGCAATTTTCAAAGCAGGCATAACAATAAAGCTGAAAAATCGTATATATATTTTTGTATTTTTGATGTCAAACACCTTTAAAATGCATGGAATGTAGAGATTTGATGTTATCTCCAACGGAAAAATTAAGTGGAATCGATTTTTTGGAACTTGGCTGATTTTGCAGTTTCCTGCCTACCGCATACAACAAGCTTATGCAGTTGTTTGAAACCCAACTTGCTAATCGAGGGCCGGAGGGCCGAGTCATATACCATTCGAGTCAGTACATCGAGATCGAAAAATGTCTATGTGTGTGTAAGTGTATCTATATATGTGTACGTGCGGACTTGCTAATAAAATGTGCACCTGCACATCGATTTCTTCAAGATGACTAAACCTATTTTTTCGAACTTAGTCTCAAATGAAATCTATGTTAATCCGCCTTCCTGTTCCGATGTTATGGAAAAATAAGTGAGAACACACAGAAAATACTTATATAAAACTATATCACAGAGACTTGAAAGGTGAAAATGTTGTTAGAACATGTGCCAAATTGCTTGAATTTGTAAATTTAAGTAATTTGTTGCCCATTTTTGGAGATGGCTGAGCCGATTAATACAAACTAAGATTCAAATAAAAGGTACAATATTCCTATCGGCTGCAATTGAATTTCATTTTGATCCGACGTCTAGTTCTGGAGTTACGAGTTGAAGAACACGGTTACATAGAAAATCTTGTTAAAATTTGTCCACATAGGTTTCTTCAACTTTTCTCACCCGATTTTCATAAACTAAATGAAAGATACAACGCTTCCAGCTTCTAGTTCATGAATTCCAGGGTGATGAGTACGATTACGCATAAACTCCCGATATCAACGGATACTGCGATGAATGTATCAAGGTGAAATGTGACCACAACTGCTTGGATTTTTAGTTCTAGGTCCCTAACAGTCATTCAAAGTAGCTTTGGCCAAATAACAATTACGTTGGTTTCTCGGCTTGACCGATTAAACCAAACTTAGTCTCTTAGAAAGCTTTGATAGCCCCATGAACTGCCATTGAATTTCATTCCGATAAGCTTACTTACGGTTTCGGAGCTCCGGATTGTGGCGTGCGGTCACATTTCCGAAAATTCCGATTCAAACCGATACCGCGATGAATGCACAAAGGTAAACATTTCGCTGGAAACAACTTGCATTTGTAGTTCTAGGTCGCTGGCGGCCAACCGAAGTCTCGTTGACCGCATTGACCATCATAGAAAGTTCCGGAAGTGCCACTGAAAAGTGGCCACCTATCAAAATTAACAAACTCATATCAGATTGTCGGAGATGGTTGGGCCGATTTTCACATACTTAGTCTCAAATGAAAGGTATATTATTCCCATATCTATTAAATTTTATACGAATTGGTTATATGATTCTGCAAATATAGACTGAACCGTCCGGTGACATATGAATTTCCCATATAAGCCGGAACTAAATGGTTTTCAATGAATTCAAGAAATCGAATTCGTATTTTCAATGCCAAATATCTCTAAAATGCATAAAACTTCGAGATTCTATATTATCACGATATTTTTTTTGACAAATATCGTCTTTTTGACCGATTTGGTGTTTAAACCTTTTGGACATAAAATATTTGTCCTGCACACGATGCAAACATGACCCTTCTTCTCCCATCTACTGATCAAGGCAACCAAACTATGTCTCAAACCGCCGATTGCTGGATATGATGGTTCAAGTTTTCGACTTCTTTTTGCTTGTATATAGTTGTCATGTCATGTATAATAAAAATGTACTTTATACATTAGACAATTTATAATGAACATAACCATCCATGAAATCCTAGTGTTCATGATTGAGAAAGGCTCAATTGCACCGATAGGTGTATTCAAACAGGTTTTAACTTATTAAATTGTCACGAAAATTACTGAATTTTTTTCATCAAATCAAATATATCCAGCAACGAACCATATATTGAAGATTTTTGAGGTACTGTAGTTTTATAGATCCTGATTTATTCAAACAGCCAATTTATGATTCCCAAAATTCAAAAAAAAATACATCAAAGCAGCTAAAAATGGTCATTTCTCCTTAATTTCAAGCCACATACAGAGTTGCCAGGTTCTAGCGCTTGTGTGCTTCTAAAAGTCCTATGCGCACTTTTGCCCCACGCGCACTTTTACCCCACCTTACTCTACTCAAAAATGATGGGAATTCGATTGACTGATAAATGTAGTGTTGATTGTTACCGGATATTTACTTGAATAATGCATTTTTTGGGAAAAACTATATTTTTTTTTTCTTAGTGAACGTATAAATGCAGGAACAACTTTTTTCACTTAAACGGCCATAACAAACAAACAAAACGCACCAAAGCTTCCAAATTTTGAGAAACATGGCAAATTAGGCTTTAAAATAATCTTAGAAAATTTGGTGCAGTACTTTTGACTGAAAAAAAGTTAATCTGAGAAAATAGGATGAAAGGATAAATAAGGGATACATCTTTCGCTTAAATTGCCATAATAAACAAACAAGATGCACCAGTGTTTCCAAACTTGGATAAAAATCGTTGATTAAACTTTAAAATAAACGCTGAACATCTGGAGCAGTTTGTGTGAATAGAGAAAAAGTTAGCCAAAAAATAGTAGGGTGAACGTATAAATGTGGGACACCACTTTTTTCACTTAAACTGCCATAACAAGCGAACGAAACGCACTAGGGTTTCGAAATTTCGAGAAACATAGTTGATTAAGTTTTAAAGTAAACGATGAAAAATTGGTGCAGTTTGCTTGAACGAAAAAAAAGTTATACTGAAAAAACAGGGTGAACGTATAAATATGGGACACACTGTAGAAAGGTTATGCAATCAATCTGAAAATCGTCAACCCGAGCGTTCGTGTGGAGGATCAAAGTGTATTAAGAATGTAATAGACATTTCCACAATTATATTGAACATGACCGATTACATGAAGTCATACTTTGAAGAAATGAGAAAGGCACAATTGCACCGCTAGGTGGATTAAAACAGTTTTTTTTATTCAATTCGTTTATTTGATAAGGTACGTTTGCGTTAGGGGGGCGGGTCATTTTGTGTGTTCTTTGTATAGTAATGCACTGTAGGATTTTTAGAAGGGAGATTGTTGGAGCAATTAATTATTTACTAAGCGGAACGTTTTACAAGCATATTAACTAGAAATAACTAGAGGGAGTGGTTCATTTTATTGAGATTAGGGGCTATTTTTAAGTAGTTGTACTGTGGGGCATTTCTTAACGAGATTAAATATTGATCAACTAAAACTGGAATATGGGGGGCACATAAGTTTTGGGAAGATATTCAAGGGGGAGGAGCCCTCCCCCCGGAGGGTGGAGTCCTACATCTGTGTATCATAAACAGGGGAGAGAGGGTGGACAAGGATGCCAGGGTGGGGGGAGATATAAACTTTCAGATTCCGGCATCGGGAATCAACGGTAAGGATTATAGATTCGAACGAATGCATCATGTATTGGGATATTCTAAATCGTCCGCCTTAGCTGAAGAGTCCACTTCTTCATTAGCTGGAATGAAGCAATACGAGGGAACCCAAACTAAGGTAATCTTGTACGATCTTACAGACAAAGCACTCAGGCGCTCCCAGATTTTCCTCAGAAAATATGGAATGTGCTTTCTAAGTTTCATTGAACGGAGAGCCTCGATTGAGCCGAGGGTATCCGAGACAATAAAGCAATGATCGGTGGGCAAAGTATCAATGATCCCAAGGGTATACTGAATAGCTGCAAGTTCTGCGACGTAAACTGAAGCAGGATCATTGAGTTTGGATGAGCCGGTGTGGTTTTGATTGAATATACCGAAGCCAGTGGAGCCGTCGAGGCTTGACCCGTCGGTGTAAAACATCTTGTTGCAATCGACTTCTCGAAATATACTATGAAAGATGCTTGGGATCACTTGCGGACGTATATGATCCGGGATTCCACGAATCTCGTCCTTCATGGATGTGTCGAAGAATACAGTTGAATCAGAAGCATGTAGGAGATTGACACGGTTGGGATAATCTGAAGAAGGATTGATATTTTGTGCCATGTAATCGAAGTACAAGGACATAAATCAGGTTTGAGAATTGAGCTCGACAAGCCTCTCAAAATTTGCAATTACTAACGGGTTCAAGATATCGCATCGAGTGAGCAATCGATATGAGAGGTCCCAAAATCGATTCTTCAGCGGAAGAACGCCCGCCAGCACTTCTAGACTCATCGTGTGTGCATGCAACCCAAAGCAATACGCAAACAACAATATTGGATTCGTTCTAGTTTGGTGAAATGTATGTTCGCAGAAGAACAGAAACAGAAATTCCCGTACTTCATAACCGACAATATCGTTGTTTGGTACAGCCTGATCAGGTCTTCTGGGTAGACACCCCATCATGTTCCGGTTATTATGCGGAGAAAGTTGATCCTTTGTTGGCACTTCTGTTTCAGATACCTAATGTAATATCCCCAGGTTCCTATAGAGTCGAACCAAACCCCGAACCTGAGCCATAGTTTGACCCGTTAATTGAAGCTGTAGTTTCGCTGGTTCACGCTTCCTTGAAAATACGACTAGCTCAGTTTTTTTCCGTGGAGAACTCGATACCCAGCTTAATAACCCGAGCAGACAAATTGTCCAAGGTATCTTGCAATGGTCCTTGCAGATCGACGGTTTTGGGTCCTGCAATAGAGACCACACCGTCATCTGCAAGCTGCCTTAGCGTGTAGGATTTGACAAGACATTCGTCGATGTCATTCACGTTAAAGTTATAGAGTAGGGGGCTTAGACATGAGCCCTGGGGAAGACCCATGTAGCTAATTCGTGATGTCGATAAATCACCATGCGAGAAATGCTTTTCAGACAGCAAGTTTGGCAAAAAGTTGTTTAGAGTCGGTGAAAGACCACGTAGGTGCAGCTTCTCAGGAAAAGAAAATTGATAGAAACTGAATCAAATGCTCCCTTTATATCTAGGAAAACTGATGCCATCCGCTCTTTGCTAGCATAAGCCACTTGAATTTCCGTTGAGAGCAACGCAAGACAATCGTTCATCCCTTTGCCTTTGCGGAAACCAAATTGTGTATCTGACAGTAAGCCATTTGCTGGAACCCAATTGTCGAGGTGAAACAAGATCATTTTCTCGAACAACTTTCGGATACAGGACACCATTGTAATCGGTCGATACGAGTTGTAGTCGGAGGCAGGTTTTCCTGGTTTTTGGATGGCGATGACTTTCACTTGCCTCCAGTCATGAGGGACAATATTACCCTCAAGAAACTTGTTAAATAAATTCAACAAGCGCCTTTTTGCAGTGTCAGGCAGATTCTTCAGCAAGTTGAATTTGATTCGGTCTAACCCTGGGGCGTTATTGTTGCATGATAAGAGAGCAAGCTCCACCATCGAAAACGGTGTTTCGTTCGCGTTATCGTGAGGAGACGCGGCGCGGTACGTTTTCTGTACCGGGACAGAGTCCGGACAGATCTTCTTGGCGAAATCGCATATCTAACGGTTTGAATATTTCACGTTCTCGTTGGTACTATTACGGTTACGCATACGTCGAGCCGTACTCCAAAGAGTGCTCATCGCTGTTTCTCTCGTCAACCCGTCGACAAACCGGCGCCAATAACTGCGTTTTTTTGGCTTTCATTAGACTCTTCATTCGCCTTTCTAACGACGCGTACTGTTGATAGCTAGCGGGTAACCCGTCTTCCCGGAAGGCCTTATATGCAGTGGACTTTTCCGCGTACAGCTCTGAGCACTCTTTATCCCACCACAGGGTGGGAGACCGTCCATGGGTATTCGCGCTGGGTACTGGTTTAGTCTGAGCTTGATTCGCACTGTCGAGAATCAAGCCAGCCAAAAACCTGTACTCTTCCTCCGGAGGAAGTTCTTGAGTGGATTCGATTTTAACGGATATCGCGGTCGCGTAACTCTTCCAATCAATGTTCCGTGTGAGGTCATACGAGACATTGATTGTTTCCGATGGTCTTGAACCGTTAGCAATTGAAATCACGATAGGCAAATGATCGCTACCGTGGGGATCAGGGATCACCTTCCACATGCAATCTAACTGTAGCGATGTCGAGCAAAGCGACAAATCCAACGCGCTTGCGCGTGCTGGTGGTATAGGAATCCGCGTCATTTCTCCTCAATCGTCGTCCTTCTGTTAAGTAGGTGGAGCATCAACACTTCCTGTCTACCTTATCCTTTATCCTTCCCCGTGAATGATGAAGATGGGGGCGGCCGGCAATGATGGCTATCATGCTGTTGAGGTTTTAATGTGGGTCGGATTGGTATGAATTCCTACTTACCATTTCCTAAGCAACTCTTATTAGATAATCAGCAGTCATACGTGATGAAGTTCGTGTGCAATCCGCCAAAATCATCGTCACAACGCAACGCAACGTATAGATTTAGTTAACGACATATCATGTCGTCACAGAGCAAAAAAAGTTTTACACAATTTTGTCAAAAAATGTTAAAGCATTTACGAAAAACTTTCTTTGAACCATTTTGAAGCTACTTTTTGTTTGAAGACGTAGTGTAATCTATTTTATATACGATTTGATTACACTATATTTTATTTTTATTATTTTGTTTAACGTTTTCGTGTTTTACACTGCAGTTATCTATGTTTGAATGTAGTGAATCTTCACTAAACTACATGAAATAGCACAATAAAACGACGAATGTAATATTAACATTATTTGGCTCAAAAGTATAATAATATGGCCCGAGACTAATCAAAGGCATGTTTCCGCATTTTATATAACAATTACAGTCTTTATTCCAGCGCTTTATGTCTCGTGTTAAAGCTTCCCGTTGGCTGTAGTTTCACATGGTGTTGTTGTGGTCGTTCTGCCCATCAAATGGATTCGCACATAAGTTCTGCAGCAAACCACAAATAGCCGAGCAGTGGCGTAGATGTTTCCCAACCCATAGAAGAACGGAGTTTCACCGCCAGTCCTCTTGAGAACATCTGTGTAACATTGCAATTACTTATGTTTTGAGCAGGTAATATTCAACCATATTATTGTGAAATATTAACGGTTAAGTTCAGCCTGAAAACTGTCGAATAACTGCGGACCCTGGGGACCAAACTCACATCCCGGAATGTCGCAGCACAAAGTTTTTGCAACAATATTTGTCTCATGCATGATTTAAAATTAGGAAAAGTTGCCATCACACAAACCGTCCCAGGCTCCAACGCAGCATGAAAATTTTATATGGGACATGTAAACGCCATAAAATGGCGTTGTGTCGTGTACAAAGCATCAACATGCCATTTTGATAATGAGGATATTTTGAAACTTTTCCTCACAGTCAGAGGAATGTGGATGCTGATGATTCATGTGCGGAACGGGGCCCAAAAGTGGCTGTAAATTGTAATATTTGTATTTTGATTTATTTGGTTCACAGATTTCCAGATTGATCCATTTCGATTCCAATGAGGAAACATTCCAATCACAAATGGGAAAGAAGGTGGAACCGTCCATGTCCAGTCAGAAGCGAGTCCACGTGATACGGAAGTCTTTTGAATCGGACAACATATCATGAATTGCAAAGTATGTGGAGCTTACTATTCTAGAATATGAGCTCAGTGATGTTGATGCTGGGGAATATGTGCGTTCAATCAATACTAGCATAAAATCAACTGAACCCTTTAGCTTGTATCACTGACGATATTTTCCCATTTCCCATTATATGTTGGTATTTTGGATTGCTTTGCTCGTATTCTTTAGCATGCTTGAAAGGATACTAAGCATCAGTTTTACCTTTTTACATTTCTTATAAAAGAAATGTATAGAATTCGCTCAAACTTTCAAGAATTTTTCCGAGGCCCGGAGGGCCGAGTCTTATATACCAATCGACTCAGCTCGACGATTTGGGACAATGTCTGTGTGTGTGTGTGTGTGTGTGTGTGTGTGTGTGTCTGTGTGTGTGTGTGTGTGTATGTAACGGACAAATTCTCATTCGTGTTTCTCAGCAATGGCTGAACCGATCTTATCCAAACCAATTTTAAATGAAAGAACTAAAAAACAGCATGAACGCTATTAATTTGTTTTTGATTCTGATGTTTAGTTTTTAAGATATGAATGTTTGAATGCGTAAAAATGGCGTTTTTGGCAGTTTCTTTTAAATTATCTGCCAGAATTGACAATATAGATTAACAATTAATATGTTTTTAGACAGCTTTAACGAATACCTTTCGAACAAGCTATAGATTATTGAAATCGGACTATTATCAAAAGAGATATTTAACATTAAATGCGGACGAAAGATTTTTATCATTTCCCATTGCCAGAAATATGACCAAAAACATGTAATCTATTATTAACGCCAAAACGGCTTATTTTAGGTCAATAGTATCTTCGGAGAATTTAATGGAGAAAATATGCTCTTTCTTTTGGTATTGTGCTTTTGCTGATTAATCCCCCTATGAGTGAAATATTTTCACAAATTTTCTTGGAAGTGATTATAACGAAATGATGCCTTCAGCAAATTTGTAGCTCTTACTTTTGCGAATAACTTTACTGAAGACTTCAAATATCTATTTTGAATACTTTAAAAGTTATGGCTTGTTGTTTGTGGATCACTCTTCGTCGCCTATTTATTGTTCAATATAGTAATAATCCATTGAAATAAACCAAACATTATTTCGATAAATCGAATTTTGTATTTCATTTTTCTATATACAACCGCTAGAAATAATCACCGAACACTTCCAAGTTGTCTGGAAGGCACTTGATAACTTATCAGTGCAAAAATGTTCATTTGTGCGAACCTTCTGACTGCAATTTTTCTAACTTATGACCATCGGATCGATCTGAAAGCTTTCGGAAAATGAAAAGCGAAATAAATAACTCCAAGCAACGGCATAGCCAAGAGAAGGTTTTGGGGTTTAACACCATACAACACACCAACACCACCACCCCCCCACCCAAATAAAAATATTGGATTGAAGTTGAAAATTTATTGATGCAGACTGATTTAATTCAATATTACAATAACAATTATCGGATCCGTAGATTGATAACCTGTTGTTTTAAACATCATGAGGACTTTTGATAAATTGTCGGAATGGGGTCCTGATATGTAACTGATCTATTGGTCTTGATTTCACAGTTGTCTAATAGCATCAATATCAAATTCCTGCCGGAAAACATTCCAATAGAAAATTCCAGAGTTCTGTAATCAATCATAATTCTCAGATTTATTTTCAAATTTTCAGCTTTTTTCCTACACAATATTACGAAAGCTTATTACACAATTTTTCCTAATAGGTTTGTGAAAATTATAAACTATTTGAAATTTTTTTATAGTTTTATTTTTTATTTAACCGTGATTTTTACATTTCTTATAAAAGAAATGTATAGAATTCGCTCAAACTTTCAAGATTTTTTCCGAGGCCCGGAGGGCCGAGTCTTATATACCAATCGACTCAGCTCGACGATTTGGGACAATGTCTGTGTGTGTGTGTGTCTGTGTGTGTGTGTGTGTGTATGTAACGGACAAATTCTCATTCGTGTTTCTCAGCAATGGCTGAACCGATCTTATCCAAACCAATTGTAAATGAAAGAACTAAAAAACAGTATGAACGCTATTAATTTGTTTTTGATTCTGATGTTTAGTTTCCAAGATATGAATGTTTGAATGTGTAAAAATGGCGTTTTTTGCAGTTTCTTGGAATTATTTGCAGAAGTTGACAATATAGATTAACAATTTATATGTTTTTAGATAGCTTTAACAAATACCTTTCGAACAAGCTATAGATTGTTGAAATCGGACTATTATCAAAAGAGATATTTAACATTAAATGCGGACGAAAGATTTTTATCATTTCCCATTGCCAGAAATATGACCAAAAACATGTAATCTATTTTTAACGCCAAAACGGCTTATTTTAGGTCAATAGTATCTTCGGAGAATTTAATGGAGGCAATATGCCCTTTCTTTTGGTATTGTGCTTTTGCTGATTAATCCCCCTATGAGTGAGATATTTTCACAAATTTTCTTGGAAGTGATTATATCGAAATGATGTCTTCAGCAAATTTGAAGCTCTTACTTTTGCGAATAACTTTACTGAAGACTTCAAATATCTATTTTGAATACTTTAAAAGTTATGGCTTCTTGTATGTGGATTACTCTTTGTCGCCTATTTATTGTTCAATATAGTAATAATCCATTGAAATAAGCCAAACATTATTTCGATAAAACGAATTTTGTATTTCATTTTTCTATATACAACCGCTAGAAATAATCACCCAAAACTTCCAAGTTGTCTGGAAGGAACTTGATAACTTATCAGTGCAAAAATGTTCATTTGTGCGAACCTTCTGACTGCAATTTTTCTAACTCATGACCATCGGATCGATCTGAAACATATCGGAAAATGAAAAGCGAAATAAATAACTCCAAGCAATGGCGTTGCCAAGAGAAGGTTTTGGGGTTTAACACCATACAACGCCCCCCCCCACCACACCCAAAAAAAATTGGATTGAAGTTGAAAATTTATTGATGCAGACTGATTCAATTCAATACTACAATAACAATTATCTGATCCGTACATTGATATCCTGTTGTTGTAAACATCATGAGGACTTTTGATAAATTGTCGGAATGGGGTCCTGATATGTAACTGATCTATTGGTCTTGATTTCACAGTTGTCTAATTGCATCAATATCAAAATCCTGCCTGAAAACATTCCAATAGAAAATTCCAGAGTTCTGTAATCAATCATAATCCTCAGATTTCTTTTCAAATTGAGCTCGTTTTTGTAGAGATGTACTGTAATAAGGGTCTTTATTTAATAGGAAGCGAAGTTAAAATTGATTTAATGTCTATGAAACATAGAACAGCTCACCAAAAAAATGCATAACTTTCAACATTTGCTAAAATGTTTTTGCCTTTCTCATTCACTCTAAAATTCGTCAATCTAATCCCGACCGGGAGGGCCGAGTATCATATGCCAATCGACTCAGTTCGTCGAGATCGGAAAATGTCTGTGTGTGTATGTATGTGTGTGTGTATGTGTGTGTGTGTTTTTTAGATTCCTTAGAACGATTGAAAGCGACAATAGTTTGATTTTTCGCAAAATGGCAACGCTGAACATTTCATAAAAATCGTTACAAAATTCCTTTTGTAAAAAAAGTGCATTAAAATGAAATCCTACGTACGACGCTGGAGAAAGCAATTTTGAAAATACAATGAAAATTTTAGAACGATGAAAAAATATTTGTTTGAGTTTTATTTTCGGTCACCGCAAAAATGGGGTTTAGACAAAAACACAATTAAAGCTCAGGGTATACAGAACAAGCGCTGCGGCAAAATTGAAAATTTGTGTATTCATATGTTATTGCCGCCTTTCATATTTGGACATATAACTTTTAAGATCCTAATGCATATTTTATGCACATGAATAAAAATTAGATCCTTTTAAAAATTCCACTTTTGTTAACCTTTACAGTACCAAGCTAAAATTTTTCTGAAAATTTTGTTTAAATTTTGCTCTCATTTCGTCAATTTTTGACCGAATTGGATGGAACTGGCTTTAAAAGATCTGGAATTTAGTCCAGTTTCTATATACCGAGTAGTGTTCAAATCCGTGGACCGGTGCTGGAACTAATCCGAATTCCCTTGGGGTATATCCGGCATCCCAGTGAGGTGACGGACGAGTTTTGAAGAAACATCCCGTAAATTTAAGTAATTGTATTTTGAAATGTGCTACATATGACTATTTCCCATTGATCCTTCACAATAGACATGAATTGGACCAATCTTGGCCACCGGAGAACTGTTCCGGGAGAACCTAAGAAAATGTATATATTTTTCTATCATTCCAGCGATTTGGGTTCATAGCTTTATACGAAATGCGAAGTTCTTCCAATCATACGGTTCTACAGCTCCCTCAAGGCCATTCCGGCACCGGTTCCGTACGGATGGACATTTGACGCCATTTTGAAAACCAAGATGGCAGCTTCCGGTTACCACAAAATAGTGAAAACCACCATCAATATGGGTGTTATTTGAAAGAGAACGGCCAGCAAAAGCCGGAAATTGATAATTGACGCCATTTTGAAAAGCAAAATGGCGATTTCCGGTTATCACAAAACAGTGAAAAGCATCATCAATATGGGTGTCATTCGAAAGGGAGTGGTCAATAGAAAACAGAAATTGATTTTTGACGCCATTTTCAAAACCAAGATGGCGGTTTCCGGTTATCACAGTGCAGTGCAAACCACCACCAATAATGGCGTCATTGTAAAGCGCTAGCGATCAGCAAAAGCCGGAAATTGGTTTTTGACGCCAATTCGAAAACCAAAATGGCGGGTTCATGTTCCAAAGAAACAGTGAAAACCGTCATCAATATGGGTGTCATTAGAAAAGAGATGGTCACTTGAAAACTAAGATGGTAGCTTCCGGTTACCACAAAACAGTGAAAACAACCATCAATATGGGTGTTATTTGAAGGAGGAAATTTATAATTGACACCATTTTCAAAACCAAGATGGCGGTTTCCGGTTACCACAACAGTCAAAAGTATTGTCAATATGAGTGTCATTCAAAAGGGGGGGGGGGTCAATAGAAGACAGAAATTGATTTTTTCGCCATTTTCTAAGCAAAGATAGCGGCTTCCGGTTTCCACAAGGCAGTGAAAACCACCGTCAGTAATGGTGTCATTGTAAAGCGGGTGATCAGCAAAAGACGAAAATTGATTATTTACGCCATTTTGAAAACCAAGATGGTGGCTTCCTGTTCCAAGGAAACAATGAAAACCATTGTCAGTATGGGTGGCATTTGAAACGGGGTGATCAGTAGAAGACGGGAATTGATGATTGACGCCATTTTGAAAACCAAGATAGCGGCTTCCGGTTTCCACAAAACAGTGAAGACTGTCATCAAAATGGAAATCATTTGCGAGTGGATGGTCGGCAGATACGGATATTGATTGACGCCATTTTGGAAAGCAAGATGGTGGTACCACAAAATAGTCAAAATCATCATCGGTATGGGTTTTATTTAGAAATGAACGGTCACCCAAGTAGCAATTTTTCACACCAACAATAAGTATGTGCTGTTGTGACAGACAACTAAGTTTCTTCGTGACTCAAAAGGTACAGATTTAGACTAATTTTCAATATAGTTCAGCGAAACTTTTAAAACTTGCTCCCATTTCGTAGTCATTACTATGCGAGAATAACCGAATTAAATCATATTGTTGTCAATATGTTGAACGCAGATCTCAACAAGATTAGTTCATTCTAGCCGATGTTCACATGGACTGTCCATCGGCAATATTATTATAATAATAATTTTCGATTTGGACATGTGTATTTCCTCGTTCAATACTGCGGATCGTGATCGTGCGTTGCATTGGAGATGTATTTGTTGATTCACGCGTTCGTGGTTGGTGTCGGTGTCGGCTTCATAGTGTGGTATACGTGCAGGTGTGTGGGGCTTCTTCGATGACTTAATCGTTTATGGAGTGATTGCTGGCCTCAATTAAAGTAGTGGATGATATCAAGAAGTTTTGACTCGTGAGCCGCTGCCGAATAATGTGCTGGGGGAACGACGGCGACTGAGATGCCACGGTTGCCTACTTTTTTCTTTACTTTGTAAGTAAGGGTTTTCCACTATTCGGGTTCTTGTTTGCACGGCGTACCCTTCTTTTCAGAATTACGGATTTTCGTTTCACAACAAAAAACCTGTTTTAATCCACCTAGCGGTGCAATTGTGCCTTTCTCATTTCTCTAAACTATGGCACGGAGGCTTTTTATGTTCAACATAATTGTGGAAATGTCCATTACATTCTTAGTACACTTTGCACTTATACACAATGGCATGCCAGCCACGAACTTGATGAGCTACGTGTCGACGGTGAAACACTTGAAACAAAAAAATATCATACTTCATTAGCCTAATCAGCATTAGATCAATGTTATCTGCTTGCTAACTCATTTTGTCATGCGGGGGTGGGTATGTGAGGAGGGCGAAAGTCCCATGAACGAACGACTCCCCAGCTTAAATTGATATGCTTTGTAATATAGTGGCGGTTTAAAGATGATGGGGTTGAAAGGGAGGGGTATGAGGTGGTGGTCTGAGGGGTGATTTAAGGAGATTTTTAAAGAGGGGAGTGAACAGTAGAGGGGGGGGGTGTAACCCCTCTCCGTAAACCATCAACTACGCCCCTGTTAAAATCCAGAAACCTTATGCGAGTTGAAAAAAAAATTTGGCCCTCCGGGATTAGGTTGACGTTTTTCAGAGTGATTGCATAACCTTTCTATATGAGAAAGGCAAAAATGTGCAAAATCCAAAAACGTGAATCTTCGTCAAATTTTTTTCGTGTTTGCATCAAATCTCGACGTTTTATGCACCTTGAATACATTTAGCATCAAAAATAAAAATTCTATTTTTAATTTTTCCTATAGTTTTTATGCGAAATTTCTGTGTGGCCGCACTCTGAAACCCGTAATTCCGGAACCAGAATTCCGATCGATCCAAAATTCAATAGCAGCCGATGGGAAGGTTGCACCTTTCATTTGAGACTAAGTTTGGGCAAATCGGTCCAGCCATCTCTGAGAAAAATGAGTGACATTATTTGACACATACGCACATACATACACACACACACACATACACACACATACACACACATACACACACATACACACACATACATACATACACACACACATACAGACTTTTTCCGATCTCGACGAACTGAGTCGAATGGGATATGACACTCGGCCCTCCGGGCCGGGATGATGTTGACGTTTTTCAGAGTGATTGCATAACCTTTCTATATGAGAAAGGCAAAAAGGTAAATAAACTAATAGATTTACCGACTTTTATTCCACCAAATCTCCTCTTTGCTGCACTCTGTCGATGAAGTTGATCAGCTGCTTCTGACGATGGCGGGAAGGCGGGCGGTTTCTTCCGACCGGCCGAGAACACAACGGCCGCGTTCTCCTGCTGGTGTCGTTGGCTGCGCCGGCAGCGGTCCTTGACTTTTAGCTAGGGATGTGAGCTTGGCTCCTTTGTTGGAACCTCCCTAGCGACGATGGCGAATTATCGCCGGATCTACTCGCTCCCCGCGAGAGATCCCAGAAGTCACCGCAGTGTACTTCCCAGGGAGCACCTTTGGCCACCCTGCTTCGCTCTCCTTGAAGCTTAGCTGTGAAGGAGAGCTAGGCTCGTTCGGCTGATCCTTCACAGCGAGAGCGGAAAGGCGTCTTCTGGGTCCTTTATACTTAGCCGGGGAAGCGAGTTGCTCCTTGGCGCTTAGCTTCCTTTTCCGGCAACCCGACACCAAAACACTTGAGTACCCGAACCACGGGTCGGCACTTTTCGAACGGGATTGTCACCGTCGCACACGCGCACTTCACCGCACTGGTTATTGTGGCTGGAAACTGTCCCGGAAAAACAAAAAAACTCGGGGCGTCTGTTCGATGCCGTGGTCCGTCACTATCTAAAAACCTCGATGGCCGCCTTCTCCACGACACGAAAAAACAAACACCAACACCAAAAAACCGTACCGCCGCATAGCTATGTGTAGCATATCCAGCACACTTATTGCAGCAAGAGGAGAGCGGTTGCCTATCCAGCCCCTTTGTTTCTTGTATACAAACTTAAAACCAAAAATTAGTACACCTATCTGATTACACAAAACCGTTCGACGATTGTAAGGACGTGACCCCTATCGGCCTACCTCTGAGTCGATTCCTAGTCCCACCAGGAGTACTTGCTCTAAATTTGAAGCAAATCGGACAAGTCTAGCTACCGGACCAACGTGCCTGAAGTTTGTATGGGATTTTTCGACAATTTATATGAAGAAAACCCACTAGCTCGCATTTTCACCGCTAGGTGGCACAGTATGCATCGAATTATGACTGTAAGTGAAAATAAGAAATATAATTTAATTGTGTACAACTTTGTCGAAGACTGCTAGTCAATTCGGCTTTGTTAAAAGAAGTTATTAAACTTTTAGCGAAGTGGTGTCTGAGTCAGTTTTGCATGGGGCCTAGCAGTGCGTGGAAGTGTATCGGTACTAGGTTCTAACAAACTAAACATTTTTGTAGAATAATGGTTAGATTTAGCTGAATAGTATGTTCGGAAGAATTGCAATACATAATACGAGTTATGTCTTGGTTAGAAAATTTTAGTGCCACCTGTGACCGCATAGATGGCGCCAACACTAACTTTTCAACGGAGAGAGATAGAAATTAGGTGCCTTCTACAAATATCACCGGTTCTATTTACTATAGAATCCATTCGAAAAATGGTTTTTGAAGAAAATTGCTCCAGGAGCTTAACTTTTCGCAGCAGTGATGCCAACTATGCGATTTTTTTCAGTTAAATATTAAGTTTTTTTTTCTTATAAGAAATGTTTTAATTTTGAAGATTCTAATGCCATCGTGTTCTGTAGATATTTTTACATAAAAAGCACTTATAATGTCAATATAATTTGAGCGCATCCTGAGATGCACTGTTTTGAAGGGAAGAACTCGAATTTTCTCATATAAAAATCCATTTTTATTGGTCAAAATTGAGAAAATCTTCAAACAGTCATAAAAATTGACCCTGATCTGCTAAAAAGCAACCAAAAACGTAGTTTTTCATAATTTCTCGTCTACTTCACGATAAATTATGTGTGAACTTAGAATACTCAAGTTAGTTTTTTTATTGTTGTGCGCCTGCGATTTTATATGGGAAATAGCGTTTTTTGCTTCAAAATATCGCTGATTTGCTATTTGGCTGAAAAAATCGGATAGTTGGCAGCACTGCCGCCAATAACTAATATATTTTCTAAACTCCTTGAACAATTTTCTTCAAAACCCATCTTACGGTTTGGTTCTAGAGTAAATAGAACCGGAAATATGTTCAAAAGGAAATCAAGGGTTTTGACAATTTGCCAAAACGTGGGGGGGGGGTGCTACCATTGCCCGAGGGATGATTGAATAGACACAAAAATTTGGGTTTTTATATATTGGCCCTAGATGAGCAATTCCTCCAAATTTGATTCAAATCCGTGAAGGTCGATTACACGTGCCTTGATCACTGCGCATGGAATGACCCTTACATAGAATACATGGGAATTGAGAGGGACCATCAAGCCACCTGATTGAAACGATTTGGGCAGGAAGAGTGGAGTAGCCAGATTCTTGTTGCTAACATTTCGTGAACATTGCGCAGGATTTTCTCCCCACCTATTGAGGCTACTTTTTATAACAATGGCTTGCATTGTAATTGGCTTATATGGTCTTGTTATTGGAAGCAAAAGCTTCCGTTGTACATGTAAGCGAAGTCACTTTCCGACCACGCAATTCCTTTTTGGCCCTTCGTACAGTAGCATGCTGAGTATGGTCAGAGAGTAATGCTTGAACACGTCATGCTTGTCGTGTAAAGATTGCTCAGTGCTATGGAGAGTGTTCCTGTTACAAAGGTGGTAGTACCACCGCCACCACTACATCTACTGACCACCCCTTTCAAATGACACCCATACTTATGGTTTTCACTGTTGTTTGTAGTAACCGGAAGCCACCATATTGGTTTTCGAAAATGGCGTCAAAAATAACTTTATGACTACCCCTTTCTGATACCTATACTGATGATAGTTTTCGCTGTTTTGCAGTAACAGGAAACCGCAAACTTGGTTTTCAAAACTGCATAAACAATCAATTTCGTACTTCTTCTCACCAATCCCTTTCAAATAACACCTATATTGATGGTAGTTTTCACTGCTTTTTGGAAACCGGCAGCCGCCATCTTGGTTTTCAAAATGGCGTCAATCATCAATTTCCGTCTCCTGCTGACACACCCCTTTCAAATGACACCCATATTGATGACGATTTTCACTGTTTCTTTGGAACATGAACCCGCCATTTTGGTTTTCGAATTGGCGTCAAAAACCAATTTCCGGCTTTTGCTGATCGCTAGCGCTTTACATTGACGCCATTATTGGTGGTGGTTTGCACTGCACTGTGATAACCGGAAACCGCCATCTTGGTTTTGAAAATGGCGTCAAAAATCAATTTCTGTTTTCTATTGACCACTCCCTTTCGAATGACACCCATATTGATGATGCTTTTCACTGTTTTGTGGTAACCGGAAATCGCCATTTTGCTTTTCAAAATGGCGTCAATTATCAATTTCCGGCTTTTGCTGGCCGTTCTCTTTCAAATAACACCCATATTGATGGTGGTTTTCACTATTTTGTGGTAACCGGAAGCTGCCATCTTGGTTTTCAAAATGGCGTCAAATGTCCATCCGTACGGAACCGGTGCCGGAATGGCCTTGAGGGAGCTGTAGAACCGTATGATTGGAAGAACTTCGCATTTCGTATAAAGCTATGAACCCAAATCGCTGGAATGATAGAAAAATATATACATTTTCTTAGGTTCTCCCGGAACAGTTCTCCGGTGGCCAAGATTGGTCCAATTCATGTCTATTGTGAAGGATCAATGGGAAATAGTCATATGTAGCACATTTCAAAATACAATTACTTAAATTTACGGGATGTTTCTTCAAAACTCGTCCGTCACCTCACTGGGATGCCGGATATACCCCAAGGGAATTCGGATTAGTTCCGGAACCGGTCCACGGATTTGAACACTACTCGGTATATAGAAACTGGACTAAATTCCAGATCTTTTCAAGCCAGTTCCATCCAATTCGGTCAAAAATTGACGAAATGAGAGCAAAATTTAAACAAAGTTTTCAGAAAAATTTTAGCTTGGTACTGTAAAGGTTAATAAGGGTGTGAATATTACAAAGTACTTGTAAATATTATCAAAGACTTAGGCGTTAGGATTAGTGATAATGACTCCAATCAAAATCCTTTTTTCAACTACTAACTATTGTGAGTCGAAATATGGCGCTCACCACGAGGTCACTTTCAGAAAAGGTCGATATAGAAATAATCGCGTTGAGGTAGCGTATTTTCAAGAGCTGCAGTTTCAGTTCTAGAGGCCCACCACTGTCCCATGTCAGTGGCAGATCCAGGGGCAAGGGTTTTGGGGTCCGGACCCCCTCCGAAATTTTTTAATTGTTGATAAATTTTAAATTAGTTTAAATTTTATATTAGTTTTAAGACTCAAAATCATACCAAACCAAATTTGATCACCAAAACTGATACTCATTAAATAAGGTTATTACGTATTACGAAATGTACAATATTCATTCCAAAATATAAATTTCAGACCCCTCCCGAAAAAAAAATACTGGATCCGTCCCTGTCCCCATGTAGTATGTGTTATCAAAAACATCGCGAAACATCATGTTGTAAATATTCTCAATCGTTATAATATCCTAAGAGAGTGTTAAGTGTTATAAGAAATGTCTCATCACACTGTTAGGTGGATTAAACTCGTTTTTAATAAATAGTGACCATCGCTTCACAACGTAGTCTATTTTTCATGGTTTGCGGTGAGCACGAACTCTCAAATTGCTGAACTGAAAATTATGGAATAGAAATTAATTTTTAGTATTCTTTACAGACCCGCTGGTGCCCTAAGACGATTTCGCTAGAATTTTAGAGCACTGTGCACCCAGTGCATTAACGCAAGTGACGGAAGGTTATCGAAAAGTTTCGTGAAAATGAAAGTTCCAGTAATGATGATGATTTTCCCAAACGGTTCGTTTTCGTGAGGTTTTTTTTTATTCTTTGGCATTAGGATTAGCGATAATAATTCAAATCAAGAATACTACTGGGAAGTCACCTTTAGAAAAAGTCGATGTCGAAGTAAAATTTGAAACTATGCACGCATGTACTTCAGAGATAGCGTGATATCAGGAGCTGCGATTTCATTTCAACGGTTTTTTTTGAGAAAAGGGCGATACTTACAAATGTAAACATTTTTCTTACATGCGAATGAGGGCTTTGAAACGCAACAAATTAACCTAAAAACTTGGATTCTACGATATTGCTTTCTTAAACTACAGCAAAAAATACAACGGGTGAAACTGTATTTTAGTTTGTTTATTTAAAGTTTCGCCCTCCACGCTCCATGCAAACAAACAGGGCGATACTTTTTTTGCTAGCAGTTTAGAGGCGAAACTGTTATTTTCGTATTTTTTTTTAGGATTATCAAACTGATACCAGCTGTAAATAGTAACAATGATTTCTATTGAAAAAACCCGGACGAAATCGGTGGTGTAAAACGGTAGTTATTGTAAAAAAACGTAAGGGCGATACTTCAATGCTGATAGATGGGACCGAAAAAGTAAACAATCGCCAAAGGGGTGATACTATCATTTTGTCAATTTCAATAGCAAAAACAAATTTTAATTTAATAATTTCAAATACTTTAGGAAGTTTCGGGTTTCGATCACTGAATCATGCAATCTAGGATGTCAAAAAACACAATAGTTCTTAAATAGGAAATAAAACCAAGTCTGGAAATATTCACTGTTGATTTTCTTTGAATGGTATCACTGCTAGTATCGCCCTTTTCAAGAAAAAGCGTTGATTTCTTAGTTCTCAGTCGCGTTGGAAATTTGAGTAAAATATAAACTTCAAATCGATTCAAAAAAAAATCGTTTTTTTTTGTTTCAGTACAATATATAACCCCTTTAGGAAAATTCAGTTTTCCCACCAAAATATAGATATTTTATTAACAGAGCATTAACAATAATTCGTTGGTATGTCTATTTTATGGGCCATTTTTTCGCTTTCCCATTGATTTGGTTTGAGATTTCTAGCACTGATGTTGTCCTATGCTGATTTGAGCGATTCTCTGAGTCCTGCCACTATCCCATGTAGTATGTGTTATCAAAAACATCGCGAAGCATCAAGTTCTAAATGCTCTCAAACGATATAATATCCGAAGAGTGATAAGAGTTATAAGAAATGTCTCATCACACTGTTAGGTGGATTAAACACGTTTTTGCCAAAGTGCTTGCAATTTGAGCTGCATGGAATTATTGCATAACTGATGGTGTTTCTTACTGGGAGTGTTTTGGGTGAAAAAATACAATATTTATTTGTACGGTTCTGTGAAATGCTTCCGAAAGAGGTACCTTTTTTTCAAAATAATCCATTCAACAGTTTGTCACCAACAGCGGTTTTCTTGCCAAATTATAAGATTGAGCATGAGCATGATGACCGTACAATTCGTAGTTGCTACTCCGTGATTCACCAGAACAAGCGAAATTGCACAGAGAAACAACAACGAATGGAGCCTGGGAGCAGTAGTCCATTCGCAATCTGCAAGTTTCGAGAGTTCTATGCTTTGACATGCCAATGACTCTGCATCTCCATGTTTACCACGGGAAGGATTTTTGTTAGTGGGATGGGGTAAAACGTTAAACAAATAAGAAGAAGGATTCACATTGGTAAGTGATAGGATCTATGAAACTCTCAGAAGTGCTATGATTTGTTTTTTTTGTTCTGGGTAGCCGGCTGCCGAGAATTTATGATAAATTTATCGTATGTTGAATCAATCAGAAAATTTTTAATTTGTAAACATGCAACTTCAACTTCTAAATTTAAAAGGAAGAATGTCTATATATCATTTAAGCTGCATATAAAAATGTGTTGCCTTTCTATTCGTTTCTACAGAAAGCGAAAAACATGTAATCCAAAATCAACTCACTGTGTAAATGATAAATTTATTAAATTTTAAGCAGCGAATTTCAACTTCCTTACATTTTCGAACCCAACAATAAGATAAATGAAGGACCCCACGATAAAACTCGAAACAAAAATATTAATTCTCTTAACCGTTTCTCGCACTATAAGTTTCAAAAGCTCTAACTTTTGGTTTCCACAGGATTTGTTTACAGAAACAAGAAAGCTTAATAACTGGTGCAATTATCTTTCATTAGAGCACTCACAATTGTTAGTATTATCAGTAGAACTGAAGAAATTGCAATTGAATTGATCGGATTCCATTGAAGCAGTGTTGCCAAGGAAAGATTCAGACAGACAGTCAGTCTTGCAATATTATTGAAAACTAATTAAGCTTATAAATTTAGTGTATTCGACTATCTTTTCCATGCAATTGGAGTATTGGTAATATTCTAAGAGAATTGTATTAAGCATTGGAAGTTGCATGTTGCAACAGTTAAGTTGTTATTTATCTATCATTTCATGTCAACCACACTGAATAATCAAAAACATTTGTTGCTAGGTCCCTTCAGGAGTCACAAGGGGGATATATTGCAGCAGGAGTACAAATTTGAAATGATAACAAACTCACATACGGCAAAGGTAATGATTACTTCGCCGTAGGGAAATTGCGTGCATAAGTTTCTTTAATTTGCTAAGTAAATAAATAAATTACTTAAGATTCACTGAAACTCGTGCGCCGAACCGCGTCAAATGAACTATTTCGTTCGAGAGACAAGGCAATCTGCTGGCAGAATAGACGTGCATCTAGCTCACCTTCACGCTGCACAGTGGCGGATCTTTAATCAAAAGTCGGACAAAACCTAAAATGTTACCTAATTAGGCTGAAAATCACTAGTTAAGCTAATTTCGAGGTGCTGAGCTCATTTTTGATGTCAAAAGTCATACAATATTAAATGCATTTTTCCATAGAGTGTCATTGAACCTTTCTTATGACTATGATCCCATTTTTATGATAGATTTTCCATTACTGTTCACCAATATCAACAATGTCATAAAAATTGAAGAACACTACTTTAAATCCATTGTATAACGTCTTGATTTACTGTAGATTGTTTAATTATCTTGTACAAAACACCATGCGTCTCCATATCGGTAACAACATTTTAAAATCTCCTTAAACCCGTTTTCGCACCTAGCCGCAGAACGAGACCATGATATTCGAAAAGTAGAGGTATTTTCCCATAGAATGTATACCATGTGACCATTCCGAAATGTTTCGCCTGATTATACAGAATACATTAGTGAAAAAAGTATTTTTGATCTGACCACCTCAAACATAATTAAACGAAAAAGTCATAGCACCAAACGAATTTAGCGAATATATTATAATCGCTAACCAAGTTTTTTTCGTACCTCTACACAATGACACGAGTTGTGCTAAAATCAGACCAAAATCAAAAGAGCAACATGCATTCGAAGTAAACATAGCAATTATTGTTTCGGAAATTAAAATCATTAAAAAGTCAGGACATTGCTACGTTTAAAGTAATGTTAAAAATCTGGGTTTGAAATATCAATATTTCAAACATAAATTTTTGAGGTTTTGTCCGGCCTCCAGCCACTGTGCGCTGTTGTCTGAGCGTAAAGCGTGTCAAGGCTAATGATAATAGCTGATGGAATTGGGCGGACAAAACACATTCGCATACCATTAGCTCCATTGCTACACAAAGAGAAAACATATTTCACTTGCAAACAACCAACACCGATTAGATCACTGCAGATCACGATCAAATAAACTGTTTTTAACTAACAGTATTTTTCTAAACTCTCATATTTCAATACATCAATAGAAATCGATTTGTTATAGATTTGTTCCGCAAATCAAAAGAGGTTTCAAATTAAAATAAAGACAAATATCGCATTTTTTGCATTACTATGCATTTTTCTGTTCATTTTTGAGGATCCAGTTTCTTCCACTCTTTTTATGAAAAATATTCCATTTTTTTTTAGAAAAGAGCTGTCGGCATCACTACTAGAGCGAATACAGTTGAAGTAGTCCATATTTCGACGATAATTGTTTACACTGGATCTAAGAATGTTGGGTATTCGTTCGTTGATCAAATGTGTTTGTAAGATGAAACTGTATACTGGGCGGATGTGGGCGACTACTATTGTCAAAGTCAGGGCTATTGTTCGTAATTGACAGCCATATGAAGTGTCAGATGAATGCAGTTTTTTGCTTTGGATGCTGATTTAATTCCTTCACAGACATCATAAGCCCTTTTCAGAGTTATAATACAAGAATCTATAGAAAATCTTGGAATCTCATCGCCAAAAACTCTATTAAGGTGTTTTTAGACATGCATAAATACAGAAAAAACCGATTTTAATACAAGTTTCTAGAAGGAAATAACAATTGCTGCATTCACATTAACAGGCTTTAGTATATTTTACTTCACTCCGACCTGAAGTCGAAGCGGTTCAAATTTTCCACGCTTTCGTTAGTACTGATTCGGTTACGCAAATGTCTGGCTGTGTCCCCAAGAGTGTGCATCGATGTTTCTCTCGTTAATACTCTCGTTAATATGCGTTATTCGAAAATTTTCGGGCGATCCGGTGTTCAAAATGTTTGTGTATGCGGAGGCCCTCTCCCACATACCTCTGAGCACTGATTATCCCACCACGGATTCGAAGATCAGCCCTGGGTGTTCGCGCCGGATGCTTGTTTCGTCTGAGCTTCAGTCGCGGTGTTGAGAATCAAGGCAGCCAGAAACTTGTTCTCTACCTCCGGATGAAGTTCTTGTTTAGGTTATAGTAGACATGTAGTTCTTCCGATCAGTATTTCCTTCTGAGGTCATACGAAATGTTGATAGTTTCCGACGGCTCTGAGCTATTAAAGATTGGAGTTACATTAGGCAGATGGTGGGTATCTGGAATTACCTGCGAGGTACCATCTAATAGTAGCGAGGATGAGCAGAGGGACAAATCTAACGAGCTTGGGCCCGCTGGTGGTGGAGGAATTCGTGTCATTTCGCCCTATTCGAGATGGTCATTATTGTGACAAGAAAAAATGAACCTATCTGCCCACCCCTGAGTTGATTTATAGCTTCCTAAACTACAAGGGTAATGTAGATGGAAGCAATGCAATGGCTTTGATTCTGATTTGACAAGCGATGATCTCGATCCAGACGAATAATGGTGAAATCGCGGGAATTAAGATTTATAGCTGTTTATTAAAATTTTGAAGAAATCGACTATTGGGATGACACATCTGCAACTCCATTGTAAAATAGTGACCACATTCGTGACCTCGTTCGATAAATTAGCCATCGAAGGATACGATTGCTGCAAAAGAGGGGCCATTTAGCAATCAGCTGCTTCCAAAAGGTTCCCAATGTAGGGAGAAAGGCTTTTAAAATACTTGGGGTTTTTGATGTCCCACGAAACTCTGGCTCTGCTGCTTCGATTTTATAACAGCACTGCTGGGAGTTATAATATTTGGTGACCCATCGAGGGACAACCTCTGGCCTTTATGAGGAAGCTTAGGGGAGGAAGCTATTTTTCACTTCCGAAAACTTCTAGACACAGTAGAAAAGTGGCTTAAATGTAGAGTGATACCTTGACACTCTACAATGAGGAACTCTTGGAGCATTTCTTAGAGAACACGGTTTCTCAAAATAACAAGGATTTTTTTGCACGGTTTCTCGAAATAACACGTTTTTAACACGGTATTTTTTGCACGGAACGCATCTCCCGAAATTTGTTGTGCAAAAAGTCGATTTTTTATTCGCTTGTTAGTGTTGTACCTTTAGAGTAGTTTTGCGCAATCTCGGTGGCCACGCTGATCTTCTTTTGGCGCGTACTGGCTGTCATACCCGCAGATCGATCGAATTTATACAGATTTTACACTTTCAGTAAAGATTTCCTTGATTGAGTGCACAGATATAGATATAGAGAATTTTGTTTGAAAACAATGCATTGTTCACTTCTGAGCAACTGAAAGTTAGGGGGAGATTTTATTTACACAGTCACTTATGTGGTCGGAATAGTGATGGATAATACACGGAAATAGAATCAAGAGTGAACTTCAGCCGTACCCGCCGGGAAGCACTTGTAACTTTGTCGAGCGCCCCTAGTATAAGATAAAATGAAATGAAATAAAAAGATACTTCCTTTGATTGTGTATGGCCGAATCTCTGGCATTTTTCCACTTTTTAACAGTTAATTTCTTTACTCGCGGATAACTACTTCATCACAGATTACTAAACTATAACTTCATTTGATAAGTGAAACTACACTATAGCTTTCAAGTGGTGGATATCATATTAAAATTGAGAAAAACAAATCAACTAATGGACGACAACTTGTGCAAGACCCTTTCTTCCCAAATTATAAGATTGTACATGAACCTAGCGAGTTAGTTGAAAGTTGAAAAAACCTTGGCAATACAATCCCTTTGCTTGATTTATAGCCTTATTTTTCAACATACATCGCTATAGATTCTTTTCTTACAGGACAGTTGTAGGTCTGCTGGTTCTGCTAACAAATGACACTAAGAATTTTTTTCTGATTACGGTTCGAACATACGGCGGATGATTCATGAGACTAAGCAATGCCAATCGTTGACAATCTTGGAATACAACTCGAAGAATTGCACATATGCTTGTGCGGCGAGATATTTTTGCTTTGTAATTTTAACGATATTATTAATATGTTCTGCAATGGAAACAGTACAATTTGATTATCAAAACAGCTGCGATACACTGTGAAAGTTGCACCAAATTTTTCTGTCACCGACGTTTTATCTATCCTGGTAATTAAATCACCCGGGCAGCTTCGTTTCCAATTAATCATAAATTTTATCTCTTGAAATACATATTGGGACCGGTCGTCGGAAATGCATTGAAACAACGAAAAAATATTACTACACTAATGCGCTATGATACTAACACCCATAAATCCTGTGTCATGTGATCCATCTCTTTTGCTGCGCTTATTCATGGCATTTGTGTTCAACAATCACTGCAACACGAATCACTCCTGTCGGAGAATGCTAATCTGTTGGAGCGTACCATCATGACAAACATTCGAAGTGGGAGAAAATTGAAGAAAATGAGTCCTAAAATAAATAGCATCTACGTGGAGGGCCTTGTCTTCTGAAGAACAAAGTACCTCTGCTGTCGCCCCTTTTCCCATTTGAGTACGGGTTAAGTGATTAAATATCCGTGCGTGAAAGCTTTTCAAAGAGAGACCGACAAACGTTCGTGCTACGTCGTTCGATCATTTCTCCGAACTGGGTACTAAATCCCAAGAAAGAATCTTGTTTGAATTGGTGTCCCCAATTCAGTTTTCAGTTTCGATTTTCATATTACAAGTACAAAAAAACGGAAAATTTGAACCCTCTACCATTAGCGACCCTGTACCAACTCACCGAACCATCGCTGGAGCTTTCCGGTCCTTGGCAGGGATATAAATAAATAATATAACAAACACGAGCATACAAAAGATGATTGATTGATTTTTTCCCTTGCGCAGGAAGTTTCCCATCTTGGTCCCACCGCCGCTGTTGAACCGGTTTGTTGGAAGATATCCAAACAACGTCGCAGCTTGAAGAGCGATGATGTCGTTGGATGCTTCACACAACAGCCGAATTCGTCGTAACAGGACTCGATCCATTTCCACACGGAAGGATGTCTGATTTGATTACGAACTAATTCAATTCGTTCGATTCCGAAGTTGAGTAATGATGGTGACGTGCCATGAGGCGTTATATCTGTTCATAGTTATACGTTAGGCTTTCTTCAGAGATTTTCCGTAGAGCCCAAAAGTGTGAGATGCATGAATTTTGCTCAGCTGGACTAGAAAAGTAGAAGTTGGTACTATCGCACTTAAATATTCTGCTCACTAGTAAAAACGGGTGCCAGCTTGAGAAACCAAAACATTGACATCTATTTTCTGGAAGGATTTGTTTATGTACTGATTATCTATTCTGAAGCCAATCGATATTATTACATGGATTCGCTTCTCAGAAAATTGAATAACAAAAATTGTGCAAATAATTCGTAAACAAGTTCTTAGCCTGCCATGTATGCTGAAAAAAAAAATTGTGTGATTTTCTTCCGCTAAAAATCAATTCAAGCATCTCTCACGTTAATTGCACAATCGGGTCAATTTTTACCCGATTTACCTGATCAGAATAAAAAAAAACAAGTTCATAACAGAATGCAATTTTTGTAACAAATTGTGTTATAAATTAGGTATCGTTAGATGTTAAAATAACAGTAAATTATAACAAGTAACAATGCGAGATACATTTTTGATATCTTTTTGTTATGTGTTTCTGCTCTAGTATACCATCTACATGGCCACACAGTGTCATTCAGCTGGACAAAACCTCAAAATTGTATTTCGGCATTTTCCCAATTTAATTTGTTTTACATTTGTGAACAGGTTGAATACAGTTTTTGAAAAATATTAAGTTTTAAGAAAGAGAATTCGATTTTTTCAGCAGTCCCAAAGTGAAATAGATGATAAATTCAGAAAAAAAACTGCATAAAAACCACTGTTACTTAAACGAATGTATCTTTGGAGTTATAAATCCGTTTAAGTTCAAACGGTGTAGCATGTTCACCTTTTTCGTAATTTTTGTCATTATTCGTTCACAACGCTCACTATGCCAAAACGCATCACATCAAGAAATATTCAGACACTTGTGTACAAATATTCCCTTGCATGCAATTTTAGCCTATTTCGGATGAACTTTCAAAAAATATTCCGTCTCACCGAAACCCAAATGCGCATTAGAATGAAATGGATAGATACGAATGTGTTAAGAGGAAAGAGTATTCTTAAAATTCAAGCGAGAGAAATGGTTGTCGAAAGAGTAGTATTTGTAAAAATACGTACTTTCGACTACGAATACTCGAATCACTGGACGTCTATCTGAGGATCTACAGAACTGCAACTCGTCCATTTCGATCCTGATCGTGGAAGAGGCAGCAGTGTGAAGTTCTTTTTTAGTATCGCGGTGTGTTTTATAAGGCATAGCTAGTGCGGTCAGTGAATTGTGCGATCAGAAATACAAATTTGAATTCGCTACATTTCGTGCGAACTTGTGTGTGAAAAGAAGTTTGGAGGTTTTCCGCCATCCGCGTTCTAGCGACGCATACGCTCGGCACACCGCCCGTCTCGTTTACCACCCTGCTGACCCCACGTTCCGGCTTCGAAAGTTCCCGACGCTTTTGGTAAAAGGTCGGAAGGAAACAGCAAAACCATCAACGCGCTTCATCAGAGCGACGGCCATCTTCATCGTCAGAAAAGTTGGCCGAATTCAACAGCCGGTAGGCAAAGGCCTAAATAGCGTCATCATTGCGACGCCATTGTAGACGCCGTTCGTCGCCATCGCTGAATTGGTTTGCGATAGGAAGTCGGTGCCGAAGCCGCAATACCAGTCGGCACCCAGCTGAGATGCAGCTCTACTAGATCGACGCTGTTCCTGAAATAACGCATGTAAGTTAAAAATAGATCATTGATCCGTGCACGTAGATCCATACACACACAACACTCAAACCTTCGAAAGCTTTCTTTGCCGCTCGAAAGCTAAAGCCGAGCGCACATTTGTACTGCTCAGCGCAGCTTTATCCGCTAGCAGGAAAGTTTGACCGCACATAGGTAGACAGGAAAGGGGAAAGCTAGAAAGGGAAGGAACACGAAAAATGTAAAGCTTAATGAATATATAAAACCTAGGTTAAGAATAAAATGCCGTATTTTAATCCGTCCAATAAAATGTTTTCCTGTTAGTTAGTGTTACCTGAAATGTTTGTATTTTTTATATTGATTAGCTTTCCCGTGTAGTGAATTTGGTTCGAGAAGATTTCTCACGTTTCGCGTCGTTTCCGTAGATTTGAATTTTCTTTGTGTTTGTTTTACTCCGATGGGCTATCGGGAATTAGTCCCCACTACTACTTACAAAGCGAGAGGGAAAGAGTGTTCGACTGAGTTCTGCCTGTGATGATAACTGATCGTTTTTTTAGTGCATGAGCTTTCGAGTTGGTATAACGATCATTTCTCTTGCGTCTTTGCTAAACATAGTAGTGGCTCCATCTATACGCGAAACGGAGTGCATCTTTTCACATTTTGTGTTTACCTACCGTTCCTTTGCGCCATTTCGGGATCAATTTCTATAACCTGCCCTGAGGTTAGGTTTCATGCTGGGCAATTCTAACCTGACGAGTGGTCCTCTTCGGGGGTGGCGCTAAAGCTACTCGTTTAAAACGTCCTGAGGAGCGTTTTGGTAGACGGAAACCGTAAACGGCCATTTGGCCCGCTACAACGGGTACTGTTTTTTGAAACAGCTACATGATATTGAATATTATTAGAATTTCCGGAAATGAATGTCTTGTTTTACCTCTTTTGTGTCGATAATTTTTACATAATAAGTCCAAAGGAGACGCGTGATAGCGTATGACTACCTAGGATCCGTCATGTAAGTTATGGATACCTCTCAGAATTATTAACAATTGAGAAAACGTTCGTGAATTTACAACATCACTTTACTTCATTTTTTGAAAATAAATTTGTAGATATACTTCACCTTTTGTTCATTAATGTTGAATTTTTGAGCCACCCTATGTGTCAAAATATTGAGTTTGAAAAAGTATTATAAAATACTTCAAATATGAATTCAGCGTCAAAAAATTACCCAAAGGTGAAATTTTTATCAAATTCAGGCAACTTTTGAGGTTTTGTCCGACTTTTGTATAGAGGGCGATCACAGTGGGACGAGCCTGGACTTAAGTCATTATATAAAGGTTTTGCGATATTCTCACTAGTATTTTTCTCTTATCAGCTGAGCCATCAGACCTTTTTGGCAAGATTTTAGGTGATTTGAACGTAAAATGAATTTTTGACAGCTTTTTGAAGGGCATAACTTAAGTGTTTTTGCATTATTTGACCATAGGAACTACATCCGGTTACTTTCGTTTTTCAAAGAAACGGTTGATTTTATGCATTGCATTACTTAACCAAAATTATCCCTGTGGTAAAATTACATCGCAAAATCGCCAAAAATAAATCACTAGTTAGTTTAGTTAGTGTTTAGATAATTGTTTATCATGAAATTTTATTGAATTCGAACTTCTAATGCGATAACAACAACGACGCCCGTGAATGCCCGCGATCACACTATAATCATTCGAAAGCTTTTAATTTTCTCTTTAAAATGAGTCTAAGCTAGTTTTGCGAAAACTTGCGATAAGCAGTCAAAATTTAAAAAAAAAACTGTGAGTGGAGACGCATGGTTATTATTGATATTGAATTCGAATAATCACTTTATACCTAGAATAATGACACGAATACAGTCACAACTTTTAAATAACATTGAGAGCATGGAGCCGAGTGAGAAATATGGTTTTTAGATGATAAAGGTATTAAGGTATTAAGAATGTTTGAAAATTAGTAAATATTTTCAACCATCTGAAATATGTCATGAAATGTTTCTGGAACTATTTCTTGCTAACTTATGCAATAACTGTCAAATTGAATGAAAACAGTTGACTTCTAGTCATTTGGTGAGACTACTTTGATACGAATTTGCATAACACTGATATAGCTTAAGGGTATGCGATATTATTCAAATAAAATTATTTTTATTTAAGATATGCAATAAGCAATCTAAGTAACTTAAACCACACCTTCGAAAGTAAAAAAATCGTTAACCATCTTGTTGATTAGTGAATGTAATTAAAAATTCCACTAAGACGCTCAAAATGTTTGTTTTGAAAATGAAAGCAAATGTAGTTTTCATATCAAGTAACCCACTAATGAATTAAACGTTCCAAAATTAGTCGAACACATCTTATTTGATCCGTAAAAACTAAATAGTCATTTCTGAAGCCCTGAGATGAGATAGGGTTAGAATTTTTTCATAAGAGATTTTTCTAACCCGAAGAGGAGAATGACCTGAAGGTTAAAACCTCTATAATCGAAATAAAAAAGTTACTTTTGAGCCACTCTAATAAGTAGTGAAGCTAGTTTCTATTTTTATAACCAAAATAGGAATTCAGCGCATAAAAATTTCTTTAAACAAAATTTTGAACCTTCACAACAAAATAATAATTTTCGAGCCACTCTAATGTATAATGATTTTTTTACAAGTGTTAATATCAAAAACGATTTAGCACACGAAAATTAGTATACACAAATTTTAGGAACGATTTCGAGAAAAAATATATTTTGAGACACCCTAATGAATAGCAAATGTTTATTTTTAAAATGTTTTAATATCAAAAACGAATTCAACGTACAAAAATTTCATAAAACCTATTTGAACCGATACGACAAAGTTTGGACTTTAGTCCACCTTTTGTTCTAAGTCGTGCCACTGTGCGCAATTCCCCAACATCTACTATACAGAGGATTAAAACATACTCATGTAATTCCTAAAATTGTATTGTTGCTTCAATTTGTTCTTGTTGATTGAACTTGTTCAGTTAAGGTACAATTTTTTGTTACTTATCAGTGCGAAACTGATGCCTAACCAGTGTACAGTGAGAAAGGACTGCGCCTAATATCTCCAAAAAACAGCCAGCATGCGGTTAAGAAAACGAACAAACAATCATAATCCGTAAGCGCTAGCTGCAATCAAGAAAACATGATCGTCTTATCTATAAGAATGGCCATAAACTTCAGTTAATAACTTTCGAAGCAAAACTATCCTCAATACCACCAAAAAAGGTTCACTCCCGTGTTCTGTTTAGCAGACTGCCCTTTCTTTTTTAACACTTAGGCATACAGGAACTTCCATTGAATTAGCTCGTGAAAGGTGATTGTTAGTTGGGATTTTGTATGTAAAAAACTTCGCTTCACATTCTTATTGAAACTCCTGTCGTCAAAGCACTTCACAAAATTTTATGATGATTTAAAACTTTTCTTTATCAACTAGTTAGGTAGGTATGGAGTTATCTTCAGGACGTTGATGGATGCGGTACATACTCATAGAGAGTCATAATGCTAAATTGAATGAGATATTTAGTCCGATTGCTGTTTATGGTGATCCAATAAATTTTCTAAAATACAGAACATAAGATCTACAGACGTAATAAGCAACAGGTTGGTGAAATTTTTTCTGTACACTCCTTGAGGTTCATGATAGCAAGTATCAAGCTCAACGGATTTCACAACCAAGAATCTCTTTTGCACAGATCTACAAACGTTTCCACTTGCAAGGAATGGCAGATAAAACGAATCGTTCAGGACAAGTAATTGATGAGCACCGATGTTTGGCGTTATTTTGAAGACCAAGATGGCAACTTGGGGTTTCGCGATATTCGCGATAACCTTAACAATATGGGTTTGGTGACTGGATGATGAAAAAGGAAGTGGAAGCATTTTCAAATCCAAAATGGCGGCATCCGGTTCGATAACCTTATCAATACGGTTATTTTTGGGGCTGGCTTAATAAGTAGATGATGAAAATGGGTGTTTGGCGCCATTTTTAAATCCAATTTCCGTTGAACAATGTTCTCGATAATCCTAAAAATATGGGGATTTTTGTATCGGGCACGACGAGTAAAGGATGGAAATTTATTTTTCAAATCTAAGATGGCGACTTTCGGTTGAGCAATAGTCTCAGTACCCCTAACAATATGGGTGTTTTTGGAGCAGGCTTGGTCGAGTAGATGCAAAAAATGGATGTATGGGCATTTTTGTAACGAGCTAGGCAAGTATATGATGTAAATTGATGTTTGTCGCCAATTTGAAACCCAAGATGGCAACCTCCGGTTGAGCAATAGTCTCGGTAACCCTAGCAATACGGGTATTTTTGGAACGGCTAGACAAGTAGATGATGAAAATGGATGTTTGGCCCCATTTTGAAATCCAATATGGGGTTGGGTAATATTCTCGCTAATCCATACACACACACAGTCCATAATCCATACAGTGTACACACGAATCGTTTAGGACAAGTAGTTGACGAGCACCGATGTTTGGCGTTATTTTGAAGGTCAATATGAGAACTTCGTGTTTAACGATATTCTCGATAACCTTAACAATATGGGTTTGATGAGTGGATGTTGAAAAAGGAAGTGAAAGCATTTTGAAATCCTAAATGGCGGCATCCGGTCAGAAATATTTTCGATAATCTTATCAATATGGGTATACTTGGGACTGGTTTGATAAGTAGATGATGAAAATTAGTGTTTGGCGCTTTTTATAAATCCAATATGGCGACTTCCCGTTGAGTAATGTTCTCGATAAGCCTAACAATATGGGGATTTTTGGATCGGGCTTGACGAGTAAATGATGTGAATTTATTTTTGGTGCACTTTTGAAATCCAAGATGGCGACTTTCGGTTGAGCAGTAGTCTCAGCATCCCTAACAATATGGGTGTTTTTGGAGCAGGCTTGGTCGAGTAGATGCAAAAAATGGATGGATGGGAAGTTTTGGAATAAATAATAAATAATATCGAACACTACTTTTTATAATGTCCAGACGTTTCGGTTTTCTTCATTGGAAATTAGAAGTTATAGTTGCTGAGAATTTATCTAAACGGGAAGTCGCCATCTTGATTTTCAAAACGGCTTCCAAAATCGATTTCCGTCATCTACTCGTCAATTGAGGTTACAGAGAATTTATGTAAGCCGGAGGTTGCCATTTTGGATTTTAAAATGACTTCAGATATCGATTCCCGTTATCTACTTATCAATTCCATTCCGAAAATACCCATATTGTTGAGGTTATAGAACATTTATCTAAACCGGACGTCGTCATCTTGGATTTTAAAATGGCTTTCAACATCGATTTCTGTCATGTACTTGTCCATCCCATACCGAAAATACCGAAATTTTATTAGTAATAGTTAGCAAAGAATATGTTGAATTGTATCGAAATTAGTTTTTAACAAAGTTACGTAAATCGAATATTAGGTACGTAAGAAAGAGTTCGTAAATGGAGGTTTCAGTGTATATTTGAACTTACTTGTGAAAAGCATTCAGTGAGCTACTGCTTACTGTAGTACCTAATTGACGGAAAAAGTGCGGCTTGCAATTCTTTGTTCAAAACGATGAAATCAACAGGATATTACATTTCTATAAGCTTCCGAGGTTTTCTGAAATGGCGTATTTTTAAGGTGCAATTTTAACTGTCACGTACTATTAAAAACATTTGAAATCAAATTAGTTATGAGATTTACGTTTCGACTTCGCGTCATCAGAATCAGACATTAACTTAGTGTCAGGGCTAAGCTATCGTCGAACTGACGCTAGTTCCAAAAACGAAGTCATAATTTGTGTTCCTGAGTAAACAGTCGTCGGGGATGGCCCCGAACAGCTTGAAAACGGTGTATCAAAATGACAGTTGAGTCGTGTTTTGAAACGGCAGAACGAACGTTTCACCGTCGATAGGGAGGAAAACACTTTTAATCCACCTAACAGCGATGAAACAACTCTTGTAACTCTCTCTCTTTTTGTATATTGTATCGATTGAGAGCATTTAGAACATTACAACCTTAATCGACAATCGAAAGTAAGATGCATTTAGAAGACGATGTTACGCGAGGGTTTCGATAACACATACTACAACTCAGAGAAACCATCAAATCAAGCGAAAAAGAACGATCAAATTACTACTAATGCTTTGTAAATAATATATCTACGTTTTTCAATCAATGCATTATTTATGGAAAAACAGTAACCGGATTTATGTTTCGCTGTGCTAAAAAATCGAACGAATTTTTTTGCATATTTTTTAAGTACATATCCTCAATGCTGTACACTCAAATCAATAGTAATTCTTCAAAAGGGCTAATGAGACTTTTGTAAACAAATTTATTTCGCTCATTATTCCGCTACCGAGTTGAATTTCATGAAAAATACACATGAATCAACATCTTTATCCTTGGTAGAATCAATTTCAAATGTTTTCTAAGTTGAAATGATAACAAATTAGGAGAAATCAGCAAAAGAAAAGTTTGTTTACATATCTTATTAGCCCTATTCAAATGTTGATATGGAAATTTTCTAGGCTATCTGAGAGCTACAACACTCCATACCATTTTTCCGTAAAAACGGAAAAATAGTGTAGCTTTAAGAAAGGCCATAGAGGTTTTTCCTGATACTCCTGCGCATAAATTTCCTGATTGGTTGTCCCGATTGCGAAGTCTATGTCGCTCTTCAAGCCACAGTAACAGATGGCCTGCCACACGAGATATTTCTTCGCGAACGTCTACAGCATAGTGCGTTTGAAAATCTCTGCCACTTTTCCTCTATCAGTCGACGCGTAATATTACTGTCTAGGAAGGTGTTTAAAGTCTGCCTTGACGTAGGTTTCGTCATCCTGTAGCACGCTATCAAACTTCGTCAGCGTCTTCATGTACAGCTTCCGCGATTGATCTCTAATCGACTTGTTTTGCTTATCGTCATCACTACCTTCTGGTTAGACGACAGTCCGGTTCGTTTTTTAGCTTGATGAACGGTTGCAGACGACACTCCTAGCTTGGTTATGACATCTCGGACAGAGAGGCTGGGGTTCGGCTTAAAATAGCTGGTTACTCTTTTCAACGTCTTTAAGGTTTCCGATTTTACCCTGATTCAGTCTTCCTGGTTATCGACAAATGTTTTTCGAACACTTTTATTACGTTGGTGACAGATGATTTGGCCACATTTGACAAGTTTGCCAACTTGGTGTGCGAGTTGTTCGGATTTTCGAGATGCGGGAGCAAAATTGCACTCCGTTTCTCCTCTTGATTCGATGCCATTTTCACAACTGAAGAGCAAATGTCAAAATGAAACAGTAGACATGATGCTGCATACATACACCTTTAGGATAAGGGTATACAGGTTTTTTAACCAACGATGAAAATATGCGTCAAGTTGAAGATGGTCAACTTTTTATCGTAACACCCTTTAAACCGACAATTTTTTAGCTGACTGTTTCAATGAACTTTTATAACTCAATCCGAATTTCTTCATTTTGAATAAAGTCCAGTTTTAATTTATTTTCACCGGGCAGGGATTGAAAGTAGACTAAAGCATTAGTTCGCCTACTAAACATTCTCTAAATTTTAATTTTAATAACATACGTTTAAGTTTTAAGACTAAATTCCAGTGCCTTTTTTCGCCATTCGAAAACAAAACATCGTATTGAAAATTCTTATTATTGGTAGCGCATTTTATTTATGAACTGACGAAAATTACATTTACGGTGTAAGTAATGAGCCGGTTTCCCCGATTTACGCTGTGTGGACAAACTTTTCGATTTAAATTTTGGACGGTGATAGCGACTATTGTTTTAACTTTCGCTTGATTCGATAAATTAATTGCTTATCGTTTTGAGCCTCCCAGCCTTTGTCGTAAACCATACGATAGAGAACAGCTTAAATTTTTTTGATTTTACATGTTTGGCGGATGTCCTTCCTGACACAAATGATATTTTTTGTCCAATCAGCCAATCCGTTCGTTTTATCACATAAGACAATTTGCAAGTTTCGGCCAAAAAATGAAACGATGAGTAGCAAAATGTCAAAGAGAAAGTTGCACGAAAGTTTACGGGCCTTTTGAAAAACCTATTATTGTGGATGGAGAAACGCGACTAGCTTATGAATAGGTCGTAATAAAACAAAATAATTGTGTTGTTAAAACAAAAGTTAAAATATCTCGAGAACTACTACATTTTAGAAATTTTTTGTTAAGAGCATTCCGATTTAAAATGGCGTTTAGAATCATATTCAAAAAGAAAATTGTATTTTTGACTGCAAATAGTAAGAATTATAAAAAAATGTCAAAAGTTGTTGTTAGGAAAACTTTTTTATTGAAAGCTTCTCCATGATCCAAATATACTAAAAAGGTTTCTTTTAGGTCTTTAAAACGATAAACCTTAAATTTTTGACATTTTTTGATGAGGTAACGCGAATAACTTTTAAAAAGAGCATAATTACACGAATTAATTGTTTTTGAAGTGGCAAAATTTCAAATACCTCAAAAACTATCGCATTTTGGAAGATTTTTGTTAAATGCATTTTGATTTCAAATGGTGCTTAAAATTATATTCTGTAATAAAATTACAATTTTGTATGTCAATTAGTATGAAATTTAAAAACATGTACGAAGTTATTGTTGGAAAAACTTTTTTACCGATTTTTCTCCATCATGCAATCACAATCAAAATGTTTCTTTTCTCTTTAGGTTTTTGGTAACAAAATATAAAAAATTAAAAAAATGGGTTTTTTCGCAATTTAAATTTTTATCATAAATTTTTATTTTTTTTTGAAAAATGACAAAAAATTTTTCAGTGTATATTATTTTCGCACAGAAATATTCATTCCCTGTAACTTGTTCTCAGATAGTTTTGCTGTATAAAATACAGTAATCGAACAAAAAAAAAATTGAAATTCATGCACGTAGAAACGTTTACGCCCTTTTGAAAAATTACTCTTGTATCAAAATATTCCAATTGCCAGAGAATATCATGGAGATTCATACAGCGAACACACCTGCAAAGTTTCGTTCGAATCGACGATGGTCATATTTTGCGGTCGGCCGGTTTCTCATGGAATCCCTCTTTAGCTTTGTTTGGACGGAACAGAGGCACCGAAACACCCTTTTCAGAAATGGCTTCCCACTCCAACACTTTCGGCTCGAATTTCTATTGGCCGGCATAATTAGCATTGTTCGGTGTTGCTTCAATCTTGTCAATATAATAGCCATCGTTTTCACTTAATTCATGGTGTGAAAATGTAAAGTGCAATATATTATCCACAATTATGCATTTTCTATACGTAAGGTGTTTACGGCGAAGTGTACGGCAACAAATTGATATTTTGTTCGATTTGTTTCGTTGTATATTGTTATATATTATTAGGCTCACTTACGTTTTTTTTTTACTTTGCTTTCTTCAAAATACAGTGGACAGTCCGAGTTAAAAAAACAAATCCGAGTTTCGTGCTAATTAACGTGTTGATTTTCCAAAATTATTCTTGCAACTTAAGGGGACCTTCTCCTGGATTCGGCGGAAAATCAAAGCAATATTTGAGTTTTTTTTTTTGGAAAAATGAGAAGACATACGAAGTTTTGCTTCCGATTTTTATTTTTTCGAAAATTCAATATGGCGGCTTTTTTCTGCTAACGTCAAGAATAGGTCTTGTTCTATTGAGCTGATTTACTTTATTCAAGAAATGTTTGAAAGTACATACTTTTTTGTTTGACTTATACCTAACATTGGCATGCAAAATTAATTATTAATAATTTTCAAACGAGATTACGGTGAAAAAAGAGACAAGTTTCACTTTTTTAACGTTTGTAAAATTGTTCTTTTTTCATCATTTATTGAAATTAGGTATAAGTCATAGGAAATTTTATTTATTTTAATTGATTATATTCATTTCTCATTTCAGAGGTCGACGAGACGCGCCATTTTGAATTTTCGAAAAAAAAACATTTCGTTTTTCCACAAAAAATTCTCAAATATTGCTTGATTTTCCGCCGAATCTAGGAGAAGGTCTCCTTAACAGCACATTTTTCTTTGTCCCGGCGCTTTTTTTATTTTCCGGTTATTTTCATCATCAAAACATTGAAAACATTGGCTTATCCTAGAATATTTTAAGAATTTCTCTTGTGGCAAGTCACCAAAACAGGTTGACGACAGAGATTTACGTCAATCCAGCTTGTACGATATATTATCTGCAAACAACTGCGCAACTGAGGATATCAGTTCAGCACAAGTATATTCCATTGGTTGACATTTTTGTGTCTGTTTATGCAGTTGAATAACCGCCTGAATTTAGTCCAAAAACTTTCCGAACAGATGTTACGGACGCTCCGGAACGAGCGATTTTCAATGCATGATGTTGTCGGAAGCCCCAACATATTGTATATCGATTCTGCATACTGTACATCCGGCAACGAGCGCATAGTTTGTCATCCCGTGTTGGTGTGGTGCAAACATTGTTAAAAATCCGCTCAATTCCTCGTTTAGTAATTCCCAGTTGGGTAGAATTATAATCCTAGTGGCGTCAAGCAATGGGCGGAACAAAAAACAAAGCTCGCAGTGAAAAATCACCCTGAACAGCATAATTGCCATACATTTTACAAGCGAATCTGCATATTCACTATATATGTAGGTGTATACGCTTGTACCAATCAAAATGACCGCAGTTTGTCAAAAGTCAGCAGCTCGATTCGGCACGATGATGAAGTGGTTAGGTTCGCCGCGGCAAGCTGCAAGAGAGCTTTGTGCCTTGGAGCGAAACACGGTTCTACCCTAGAGACGAAATATGGTAGGACGAGGATCAAACCTCATTGCCATTGTGTGTTTAGCACAAAATTAACGCGTGGGTGGTGTTTTCGCAAGTAAGAAAATAACCTAATTGAACCGGCGGTTGCCTCCCTCGATTCGGTTGAAATACCACGTGTTGTGATTAGGTTGTTGCTTGGTTTACTTTAGCTAGCGGGTGGTATTTTACTTTTCAATGAAACTTGCTTTACTTCTTCTACTGCTAGGAAGGCACGACGCTGCTGCGGAAATGGACTGAAATGATGATTGGCGTCGCACTCGGGTTCGTTAATTTTCCGAGAATCTAAGTGAATAAAACAAGGCTTTTGACTATAGCAAAACTTTACGGTAATGTAAATAAATTGCCTGAAAGGCACGGACATTTTTCTGCACCACAATTTTCAGAAGTTTGAGGAAATGGTTAATGGAAGCTGACGTGTGACTGAGCCAATACCTAGTTCCACCAAGAGTGCTTCAAGTTTCAATTAAATAGGAAAAGTCTAGCTATCGGGTCAATCCGGCGGTAGCTTAGTCCTGTCACTCAGTTAGTGTCAGATTCTGATGAGATGAAGTCGAAACGCAAATTCCATAACTAATTTAGTTATAGGTTTTGTGCTTTTTATGCGCAAAGATTGTTTTAAACAATTTTCTCCTTAACGGAAAAAAATGCTTTTCACCAAAATTGTTCTCCACCAAGCAGAAATATAGCATAGTGCATCTTGCATTGGCTTGCTAAGCCAAATCAAATATTTTGATTTCATTAGTTCTGCTCAGCCTAAAATGAACTACTTTTCTTGCGTGACAGAACGCTTGACTGGGGGTTTGCTCTGGAACACAAATTGTGTCACTGGTTTTTTGGAACCAAAGTCAATCCAGCGCAAGCTTAGCTCTGTCACTAAGTTAGTGACGGATTCTGATGAGACGAAGTCGAAACGTAATTTCCATAACTAATTTATCAAAAAATCGCTAAGGAATACTGTGGCTTTGATCCACCAGGAGGTGGATAACAGTCGATTCTCGAACAGTTTTTCTCCGGACAAAATCAATCTAGAGTATCTCTACCAAGAATCTAGATGAAGTATCTCAACCAAGAATTGATCTGCTGGGTTCCTGCTCCGCGACTGAAAACAGGAGTCTTCAAGACGAAGTATCTCTCCGTGCCGAGGACTGAATGGCTGGTAGGACTAAAATATGCCAGTCGCGCACGGAGTGTCGAGTGTCTTAGCCTTGCTGTGGTACGCAAATCTATGACACAGTGGACGTTTGTTTCTTCGCAAATCATGGGATGCAAATTATGGTCATGTCCCTAATATCCATTTCGGGGTTCACGATAAGCGATCATAAGCCAATGTGTTTGGTAATTTCTAGTTGCTGTACAATAAGAGCTGATGATGGAATGTGTAGTGCTGTGATCGAGTATGATTAGAGAAGCACAAATTAATCTCCTGCATAAACGTACAGCAACTATGGATCAATCCCGTCTTGTGCAGGAAGGGAAAGCTTCCATAGATTTGGCTCAAGAATCCTATTTTCACTTCTAGGTTGGAAAGTTACTTAACGCCGTCTTCATAGCTTTCCATAAAAATGGCATGACAAATCCACGTGAAATGCCTCGTGCATGTATGCTTGCGAATAGTGCTATCTTATATCCGACCTCACAACTCGCGATATTTGTGCTGTCACTGTCAATATGGCAATCGATAACATGAACAAGGAATACGTCTATTGCTCAGCATATTTGCCGTATAAAGAACCATCATCTTCTAATGATTTCAAAAGAGTTGTATCATATTGTAGCAGACATGGGTTTCTCCTCATAACCGGCGGTGATGCAAATGCCTACCACATACTTTGGGCCAGCTCAGATATTAATTTGAGAGACATCAAATTGATGAAATACTTAAGTAGGACAAAACTGCACATACTTAATGTAGGAAATCGACCAACATTTGCACGAGCTGGCAGAGAAGAGGTGATATATGTAACTCTCTACTCTGACGGTATTGTGCATGAGTTGGCAAACTGGCTTGTACCCAACGAGCTCGAACCGCCGTTAACTGGTCATAATTGCATCGTCTTTTATCATTTAAACATCTCACATATCGTAATCCAAAATCTACTAACTGGAACCTCTATGAAGAGGACTTGGCGACTAGTTTTCATAGGTATCTTCCGACGATTGAATTTCCAAGTGAGTTGGATGAGGTCGTTGATAAAATTCATAGTAGCAGCATTCCAAAATGCTTCTCCGATTCGAGTTATGAGTGCTTCTAGAGAAACACATTGATGGAATACCGAAATTGTTCGACTCAAAAAGTTATGTAGAAGATTTTGAAATTGAAGACGCAAGGACGAATCGGAGGCAAAGCTTGTTTCTTTTGTAAATTCAATTGGTAAATAATAGAAAGGTATATTTTCATTATTCCAAAATTTATTAGCAGCGAGAAACACAGAACCATGAGAGCCTTTCAACTTTAAACAGACTTTGATCCTAACCGTTTTCGCATGATTTGGCTTCATCTCTACGAACTGAAAAACAATTCTTCTCAGGTTAATGCCGCTTTTGTTCGACCTTTGATCTATAACAGTCTCTCAGTGTGTGTGTATGTATGCTTGTGTGTAAAGTGCGAAGGTTGCAAAGGTCGAAAATAAACTTTTCCGGCGCAATTTTCCTTCAATTCGTCATTCCCAGCTACCACCCGTCAATCCGATTGTTGCAGCACTTGACCTTTCTCCACTGTGCTTACAACTAAGGTTAAGCTTCTCGTGCTGCTGCTGCCACGTACTGCTTCAACGCTTGCAGATGCGGAGAAGGATGATTGTTCGGAAACGGAAGCGAAGAATGCTGAGAATTACGACGTTTCAGACCAAAGTTATGATTCGGGATCACTTTGACGCTGAACATTGTTGAAGCAAACGCAAGCGTTTGTGTAGAGTGGTGTTCCAGAGAAAAATGTCAGTTGGACCGGACCGGTGCGGATTTGTTCTTTAGTTTTTTTTTCGCTGCTCGAGTTCATCTTTGTACGCAGTTTTCTCGTGTGAACCGTGCAGTTGGAAATTCTGCTAATTCATTGTCCGTGAATAATAGAATATGACAGAAAATACTATAATTTCCAAAGCAAAATAATATAAAATAAACATTCGTGTTGGAGTTCTATAACATTTAGAATTCCAGAGTCACTGAAAATCACGTGATCTTGAGTAAGAAAGTATGCTGCTACGATTTATTTTCTCTTCAAGATTTTTTGCACATTAAAGCCATTGTTGTGATTTTGTCTGACTAACGTTTTTGCACAAATTCGAAGTTGAACTAAAGTCGTTATCAAAAGCCGAGCGGCTGTCATGCCATGATGTAGATTCTTTATATTAAATACTATCCTTTGAAGATGATCGGTATCTGATTCGGAAGAAGGACTAAAAGTCAAAAATCACTTGGAAGATTTCACAGGACCTGACGCAACAGTATCCAACACAAAGCTCAAAGATTCACCCGGACAAGTAGAGAGTGTTGGTGTCTATTCTGGCACAGACTAATGAGATATATTTCTAACAGGCGGCATAGGAACTAGTACCGCGTTTGCATGCCGTCTTGCGAGGTTGAGATCGTTGGTGTAATCATCGACGAAGTCAAACTTTTGCATGAGCATGGGATTGGCTGTTAAAAGGATTCTTTAGGTAGGGGAACTGGGGGCAAGTCCGACACCGTGGGTAAGCCCGACACCCCACAACTTTTCATAGATATAAAATTTTGAATCATACAATAATAACAGGATATCATTAGTACGATTATTTTGAGCATTTCGAGACATACAGATGCCATATAGATTCATACAACGTCACAAAATAAACAAAACATACGAAAACAAAGTTGATGCGCACTTGGATGTTATTTTTAGTTGAAACTCTTTAAGGTGTTAACAGCACAAAGGCTTTGAAAATCACCAGTATTTTTGCCGGACATTCTAATCTACTCTCCATATCATTATTAATCTGTGTTGAGGATAAGTTTGAGTATTCCAACACTGTTTATTGGGCATTTAACAAAAATGTGCACTGTTGGGGTAAGACCGACAGTTTTAGGAGGGGTAAGATCGACACGCTATTTATTTATGGTTGAGTTCATTTTTGATTCTACTTTTACAACATCATGTTAATATTTGAAATATACGGAAACTCTGGTATTTGAATTTATTCCTTGTCAGCATTGTCTCAAGCCGACCAAAAAATTGAAAATCAAATTGAGCGCGATTCATAGTTTTATTATAAAACAAAAGGAAAAAGGATAATCTAATATGAGATTCTAAAATGATAGTGAAGAACAATTTCCATCGACTGCCGGATTGTTGATCAACAGAGTTCCGAAAAATCATAACACGAATCGGATAGCTTACTACAAAAGCGTATGTTACTTCAAAGTGAATGAATCTTAATAACAGGGGCTATATTCTTCTTGCAGAACGGATCTTACTTCTTAGAATGGCTTCACAAGCGCTAATAAAGCTTGAAAAGATAAAGAGGGAAAATATTTACCTTAATACAAACCAAGTGTTGAACATAATTTATTCACACCACACATTCGTATGCTCTTCCTCTTGCTACGCGATGAAATTCCAGAAAGTATGCATTTGTACCGCACATACTCATATACACATAGTTACACTTTATCACACATACACAGCACATTTTTATTGAAAAAAATTGGACAAAAAGAAAGCTAACAAGGGTGTCGCTCTTGCCAATTCGGGGTGTCGGTCTTACCCGCAGCGTTTTTAAAATGTTATTTTTCTCCATTTTTTGGCAACCAATAATTTTTAATGAATCGAAATTTTTGAAACGCTTAAAAAATTATATCTTGTTAAGAACCATCTAAACAAGGATTACGCACAGAATATACAATTTTTGGAGCTTTGTGGTATTTTAGAAAAATGATTGCGCTTAAGGTGTCGGACTTGCCCCCAGTTCCCCTACTTCAGCTATTCATGATATTGGATTGTAACCAATATTGCATTCGGTATACCAATACCCATCGGTAGTTCCAAATACTATCATCAATCATATCGTTGCGGGTGACTAACTTTATTATTAACTGACAATTAGAACACACAGATTCTCATTGCTGAAACTGTGTAGCTATGCAGTGAGAATTATGTGGATTCTTGAAGTAGAAAAACTGCCAAGTGTATGTATATACAAATTCAACTGCTGTAAAAATCACCTGTATTAAGTATATTTCATGTTAGTGACCGTTTAGATATTACTAACATGATTATTTGAGCACTCCATGAATCTCTTGATAGGCGGGTGAAGATGCTCCGAAAATCGCGTGAATTCCAGCACAGTTTATTTCACTTGTAACAACCAACCTGATCGTGACGCTTTAGCAGCACTCTGTGTGTATACGGCCTCTATCAACAAAAAGCGTTGGACCAACATACTTGCACCTTCCTTGCGCGATCTACATTCTAGTCTGACGGTAAGGATCACCCTTGAAGGCTATGCAGGTTTTATTGACTCTGAACTCAATGTGAGTAGACCAATTCAGTTTGGTATCCAATATAACTAAAACGTATTCGGCTTGATTTTCACACAGTAGCTCAGAATAAAAAAAAACTGCAAGGAACGAGCACCGGTTGTTATTCGTTTCTTCCTGAAAAGAACCATTGAGCTTTGTTTGGGTTAACTGATAATTTAGCTTGCCGACACTACTGCACGACAGCTCTTAATGCTTGTTGCATTAAGTCAAAAATTGTTCCGATGCAAAGTCCAGTAACTAGTATTTGGTAATTGTCAGCGAATCCGTAGGTTGGAAATCCTAGGTCATTGAGTTTCATCAACAAGTCGTCGGCAACCAGGTTCCATAGCAAAGGTGGCAGAATGCCACCCTGAGGACAGCCACAAATACTCATTTTTTATTACTGCCTGTCTCAATGGCGAGCAAAGAATGCGGTTACGAAGCATTGCGTTTATCCAGTCCGAGAGACATGCAGATAAGTATAGTTTCAAAGTGTTTCGGATTCTCCTCGTCAGTAACTAACACCAACTTAATGCTAGTTAGCTAAGTCCCAACCAGCACAAAATTGGTGCTAGTTAACCATACTTTATATTACTTCTTCTGTTTTTATGTTCATAAATTTGGTCTGATCCAAAAAAAAATCCGTTTCGAAATTTTGCAAACGCCTATTTGCTTCTAATACAAAAAGATGATTTCGGTTCACATTCCTCGTCGGGAAACAGAACCTCTGTACTAACTACCAAAACATCACTCGGTACCAGCCAGCTCTTTAGCGTTCACACAAGACGTGTGACTTTTTGATTAACTAGCACCAAGTTTGCGCTAGTTACTGACGAGGAGAATCCGAAACACTAAAAAACCATACTTTATGATAGGTCTTGTGTCCTTATGCACAAAAATTTGGTCAAAAATCCAAAAAAAAATCCGTTTGGAAATGTTGCATAAACCCAAACTTGTTTGCTTGAACTAGAAGGACACTTCAATGCAATAAACAACATCGTGAAGCAGAGTGATCGTGGCTTTCCCACACTGATATGCATGTTGCATTTTGTGCAGTGGATATTCAACAAAACTAACGTTCCTGATGTGATGATCGATTATCCGTTTCAAAACTTAAACTGATAGGCCTAAAACTCTTGACTTCTTCGTAGCTTGAGCGCCCCTCTTTGGAAATAAATCTAACAGTTATTTTTCGCCATTCATTCGGGATATACCCGGTAGTAAGACTGGAATCTTTTTCAAGGTATGTCCAAATCCCTTTTGCAGCAGCACAGGAAATATTCCATTTTTTCCAAGCGATTTGTATGGCGCGAAGCTGTCAACCGCCCACTTTACAGATTCAGTGATACTCAATGTGCGTACAAACGTCCAAGAGTCCAAATGAGATCCGTGAACATTGTTCAGCTCTGGATCGATACAACCGGGAAAGTGAGCGTTCGTCCGTCAAATAAACATCATCTCTGTATTTTAAGGAGCTCATCTGAAAATATTCCGATTTTGAAAAAAAATATTTAACCTGTTAGCCTCGTTTAGATTAGAGACATTAGTGCATAGGTTTTGCCAGCCAGCCCGTTCTACAGATCTAAGACATTTCTTATATGTACTACGAAATTCCTGGAGTCATCACGCTGACGCCGATTCTAAGCTCTTCTCATATCCTTCTTCATTTTTTCAAACTCAGCCCTCCTCCAAGGCATATCTCTAGTCGATTTCATAGTACGTAGTGGACAAGCTCTTTCGTAAGATGCTACTATGAACGAGTTTGTCGTATCCACAACGTCTGAAAAGAGGTCCCTGTTTGTCGATTCAAGATGACAAAAAAAAATTATGAACGGATAGAGGCGGTTCAGTTTCGTTTGGAACCTGTCAACTTCCCATCTCATGTGAAACTCTTTCAGAGCAAGACGTTATGTCTAACATCTTCTCTATCTCAGACTTCGTAAAAGTTTGTTAATTTTCTGCATTCAGAATATGTACTCCATCAGCTCAGAGCCTGTCAGATTGATGTCTCAGCTTCCCCAAATGATTTGATGGGCATCTGCGTCACTGCCCATTATGAGCGAAACCTGCGCAATTTCTGCTACAAAATGATAGAACGCTTTTGAAATCACCAGAAGGTTATGACTCGTTAGGCGGCAGATATGCCGAACAATATATACAATTCCAACCGTCAGAGTAACTGTTATAGCACAGATAGCGTGATTTGTTAGCTCTGATATGATAACACACGTCGATAACCTTTTTTTGCAAGATTGCATGCACGAGGTATTTCACGTGGATTAGTCATGCTTGCCTTGTAATCCATATAGGCAATGTTAAGTAACTTCCGAATATATAATTTAAGTTTCATAAAAATACGGTTTTTGAATCGATGCCATGGAAACTTTACCTTCCTGCATAAGTCGAGATGAATTCATAGACACGATCATCATTTGATTCCCACGATTTGCGAAGAAACTAACGGTCCGCTGCTTATCTAGACTGCTCGGAGAAAGAAGCTGACATGGAAGGACAGCTTCCATAGATGGCCAAGCAGCCCATATTACTACCATCGTTGACGAAAAAGGATAAATCATAGGGTGGAGGGGAAGTATCCATGCTTTATTGCTACGATTCATCAGACTCTTCCATAGGTGTCGTAGAGGTCTATGACTCGCTTCACGTAAGCTATGACCTGTAAAGCAGAGCTTTTTACAGTACATGGTCACTCGAAACAGCAAAGATCTTGCTTAGTTTTTGATTTTTTAAGCCTACCGAGAGCTTAACCTATGTTTTCTAAACAAAGGTAGTTTGAACTTCAAACAGCCGGTTGAAGAAGTATTGCCTAAAAAGCCAATTTTATCTGGGTAGTAGCTAATATTTATCATCGCGTAGTATGAACAAACAGTTGTGGAACTTAAAATTAGATTCATTAATGCAGACGTGGCGAATTTTCATTACCTATGTATTATGTACGTAGAAATTAAGTATATCATCAATTGCGGCTGAAAGTCATTCGGATATAATTGAGCTAAAAAATGCTAATCGCTATGCTCTGTGGTGCATTCGTCTTCGAGAAAGTTACAATTATTAGCGAGCAAGCAAACAACCCATCCGAGGCCTTAAGCAATGGCCAAAATCCTGGTTCGTAAGATGCTCAGATACTAATGAAACTCGATGGATGTGTTTTGATTGACGATGAAACCTATGCAAAATATGTTACTATGGCAAGAAAACCAGCGTTTTCGTGACAGATAATGCTATGAATTCGGAAGAAAAGGAAGTTCTTCGACAAACGGATTTTACCCTTCATTAGGTCTTATGATGATCCGTTACGTTTTGGACGAACTTAGCCAGCTGCCATTACAGCAAGGATGTGCTACATTGCTACGACAATGGAATCCAGTTCATCTCGAAAGAGCAGAATCCACCATATTGTCCCTAGCTCCGTTTAATATCGAAATATTGAAGTATAACGAAGAGGAAACTGAAGATGCAGAGCACAGCCTCCAGAGACATTATTCGGATGACGCAGTGGTCAAAACCGTGACTGAAGAAGCTGTGCGCCGGATGAAGAGCGACATCAACAGGAAAGTGCGTGGATTTCTTCGAAATAACGATGAATGATTTGTTTCAGTTATTTTCGTAAAATAAACATTTATTAACATAGTTTCACGTTCATAGTTGAATCCAAATGAAAAGAAAATGCAGAACATTGGATGTACGAATATAATGCCATTTATGTTGCACAATTTTTAAATGAATTTGAAGTTGAATGCTATATTTCTCCTAAGTGGAGGAAAATTTTGCTAAAAACTATGTTTCCTCTATTAAGACGAAAATTGTTTAAAATCATCTTTGCGCGTGATGCGTACAAAACCTATAACTAAATAAGTTATGCAATTTGCGTTTCAACTTTGTCTAATCAGAATCCGACACTAACTTAGTGACAGAATTAAGCTAGCATCGGATTGATGCTAGTTCCAAAAAAAATGAAAACACTATTTGTGTTTTTGAGCAAACTCTTAGTCCTGCGTGATATCCTCAGCTCAGAAACACAAATAGTGTTTTCGTGGCGTTAGTCCTATCACTAAGTTAGTGTCGAATTCTGATGAGACGAAGTCGAAACGCAAATTCCATAACTAATTCCATCACTGGAAACGCGCTTTGCACTTTGCATGGGAACCACCGTTCTTCTGTTTCACAATAAACCTCTTCACTCCGATGTGTGTTGCTCCCATATGTGCATTCTACTCCATGGCTGCACACTTCAAAGATTCTACTTTTTGAAGTATGCGGGCTCTAATGTGAATCTTGGTCCCACATGCACGGAAACTGAGAAAGTAACAAAAATCATTTTAAAAACGTTCTTCCGATCAAATTTTATCTGAATTGTACTTTGATTCGCCTTCCTACCTGTTTGCCAGTGAGTGGAGGCACAAAAACGTGGCTCTTCAAGGTGACTCTTTGTGTGAAATTTTGCAGCTCTTGGTGCACAGATTTTGCTCTTCTTCGTTTTCAAATTTCTCTCTGGACGGTCGTTCTGCACATCGCAGTGTTGTTGTACTGCTCTATTTTTCATCGGTGTGTTTCGCTCTTTGTGCACATTGTGTGAGCAAATAACAAACCTGAGTACGGTTCAGATATGTGCGTGCGTGGGGACTTCTCGATCGAGCACACTTAAAAATATTTACATCTCGCAACATGCACATAAAAGAAGCATAACAATTCACGTGAATTTACATTCAAGAACATGTAAAATTGTGCTTTTCTCACAATTCTCCATCTCCATTCAATCGAGTTCTACATCAAAAGAGACACAATATTTTATTTCACATGTCAAAACATGTAAAATTCCATTATTAGACAGCAAAATACGTCGCAATGTAGTTTACGTCAAATGTAATTTACATTTTTTCTAAGTCTGCGTGTATCAACGTGAAGAGCTTGATCGTTTGTGCGTTGACGTGTTCCATCGCGTGGGCGTTTGTATGTCGCGTGTCTGCAACTTTGCGTGTATAAAATCGATTTTATAACCGTGTGTCTATTCGCATATTCGCGTGTGTTCTTGGATGATAATCTGATACTTAATTTTCGGTATACGGTTCAGATGCTAGAAGAGAGTGAATTCTTTCATATCACTCATGTCATGGAACGTGTTGTCTAGTAGATATGAGCGTCATTTTTTTTTTGATTGGTCCAACTGAGGGTTGAGATCTAGGATGCTAGTCCCGAGAATAGCGATTTCCGAACCTAACAGATCCTTGATCGCGCAAACACGGGCGTTTGTAGGTTCGCTTTTGAGACTGCGTTTGCAAATTCATAAGCGCTAAAACGTTCAATTAGTTATCAATCCTACTTGTGGGATCCCGAGCACCGGTGTACGCGGATGATCGCAAAGGACTCGAGCGTTTGTATGTTAGTGTTTGTTACGTATGCTAGCGTGTAACTTTCCGTGCATGAATTCGATTTTATAACCGAGTGGCCAATCGCATATGCTTAGTTTTAAGTGTATAGTGAAGAAGGTATAACAGAGAAAGTTTCCCTATACCACAATAGTTCCCGATCATGTCGCCATGGAACTAGTTGTCTAGTGGATATGAGTGAGATTTGTTTTTGATTGGTCCAACTAAAGGCATGAGTCCAGGCAGCTAGGAATGAGCGTAGGGTCTTCCGGACGCGGCCGATTCATGATTTAGCGAACGTTGGGTTAATGCTTGAGACCACATTTGTATATTTATAAGTGCTAAAACGTTCACTTAGGTACCGGGATGTTATAATGTTGGCGAGATCGTAGGCGTAAGTATGTGTGGATGATTATAATTGCATGTTCGCGTTTGTGGCCCAGTTTATATTATCGCGAACGCCACGAGTGTTTGTACGTTTAGAATGAGAAAGATTGTGAGGGTATATGAGATAATATTCAATTAATTGTGTTAGTGGGTGTCAGTATGAATCTAGTTTAGGATATAGTCAAACAGAAAAAAAAACATGCCGAATAAAGATGAAAAAGATGCAACGAGATTAAGTAGAAGCGTATGAATTGATCGATGTTATGGTATGCCAGCAAATGATATTTATTTGTGGTTTCCCATTGACGACAATGGCATTTTATTAGGATTTCGTTATACTATGCTGACCGGGAATGGATGATTCATGTGCGTCGGTAAATTAATTGTATCTTAATTTATCCAATCCGAACTTTTCGAATGAATAGAATCAAATGCACGAATTGAACACCGGAAAAAAAGTGACCAATAAATCCTAGGAAAAAAAAATTGCACGCGAGCCAAGACATTATTAACTGTTCTATCGTATACGCCAGTTCTGCATCCATTCCCTTACCCAGCTGGCACAGATACTCAGACGAACACATACACAGATAGACATAGGACTAGCACATAACAATTGTATACTAGTACGAAAAACTACAATTATTATACTACTAAGCTTCCACTTTTACATTTCTTTGATGATTGATCATTAGTTTGGGCTGGTGCAAAGTAAGAAAAACAACACATAAGCCCTCTTAGTCTCCTAGATGAACCACTATCGAGTCGTAAAACAATAATCATCTTAGAATAATTACCTGTTTTTTATTTAATCTTTTAGTACAAATTTTTGGTTTTGTAGTAATTATGCAACATTTTTTCAGTTTATATTTGTTTTGGCGCGGAACTCCATTCCCTTTAACTTACACTCGGATAGTTTTGCTGTACAAAAGACGGTAATCCATCAACATTTTTTTTCGAAAGTAACCCTATCAGAAACACATAACAGAAATATTTCAAAAATTTATCTCACGTTTTTACTTGTTATAAATGTCTGTTATTTTAACTACTAACGAGACCAAATTTATAACACAATATGTTACAAAAATTGTGTTCTGTTATAATCTTGTTATTTCATTCTGATCGGGAATGCATACAAAAACTTACGCTCTTTTGAAAAATTGCTTTTGAGTTTAAATGATCTGATTGACCGTGGAAAATTTTGGAACACTAAAAAAATGTTGATGGTTTACCATATTTTGTACAGCAAAACTATCCGAGTGTAAGTTAAAGGGAATGGAGTTCCGTAAAGTTTCATCGGAATCGAAGAATCGAAGGCCACGACCATCGGATGGATCATGGTGTAAATCCTTTTTCCCGATCAGAATGAAATAACAAGATAATAACAGAACACAATTTTTGTAACATATTGTGTTATAAATTAAGTCTCGTTAGTAGTTAAAATAACAGAAGGGGGTGGGCGTAGCGTAGTTGGTAAATCGATTGCCTTGTACGCAGCGCACCTGGGTTCGAGTCCCGACCCCCACACATAGGGCTAGAAATTTTTCATAAGAGACTTTTCTAACCCGAAGAGGCGAATGACCTTAAGGTTAAAACCTCTATAAACGAAATAAAAAAATAACAAATTTATAACAAGTAACAATGCGAGATATAGTTTTGAAATATTTCTGTTATGTGTTTCTGATCGGGTTAGCACCCTCACAGTCGGGGTTTTAACATAATCCTTCTGAGATTTCTTATGAGATTCTGTTATGCCATAATTACCAAGACGCCATAAGAATTTTGAGCAGGATATCATGGGAAACATGAGTTGGAAAACGTACGGACGAAACGGATAATGTGAGAATCATGAGCAAGATTAAGTCAAAACACTGAACATCGGAATCTTGAGTCGCATACCATCCGAATCCTGGAAAGAATTCCACAAGAATCTCAAGATGAATTTAGCCATCCCAAGAAGGCATTCATTAAAATTTCGAAATCATCGGAATGCTGAGAGAAATTCTACCAGAATGCCAAGGAACACATTAGGTATCTGAAACAGAAGTGTCAATAAAGGATCAACTTTCTTGATACAATAACCTACTATATGGGTGCCAACCCAGGAGACCTAATCAACGATATTATCTGTGATTGAGTACGGGTATTTCTGCTTTCATTCTTCTTCGACGACGAGTCTCGATGACGGGCGTCCTTACGCTCAAAAATCGATCCCTTAGTTAATGTGACCGCCATAGAAGGTGACATCTACGAAAGACTAATCTGGTATGTTGGCACCTCGTGGAGCAATGGGAAGCTTAGTTTCTGGGTGTACTCTACTATCCCAAAGGTTAATTGGGCATTTTTGCGCCGTATTGGACTTGTGGAGAGCGATAGCCGTGCTTGCAATGATGGTTATCACGACATAGAGTATGTTGTCTGGACGTGCGCCGAATATTGTTATTGCATGATGTAATAGCCAACGCGATCGTCCCTATATGCCCCACATGTACCTCTTTTAAAAAACCATCAGTTTCCAAATTTAGTCCCTCTAGTCTATTTTTCTTATTATCGGAAGTTTCTCGAACAGCCTTTGTGGAGCCGATTCGCACCAGAGCGTTAGTAGGCCGAGCCCCCTCTTAGTAGTAGTACAAATTCAATTGATCCTCCATGTATATTGAACTGCATTCCTAGCTTAAGTTAGTCTAGAAATTGTTCCTTATTCCGCCAGAATCCCGAAAAGGAAAATAATCCCGAGAATCCATGCAATTTTAAGAAGGAATCAGATTCCGACTTCAGAGTAATCGATTGATCAAATGACATTTAATGTGTCCAAATGGTTTTTTCTCTAATTAAGATGCAACAAAATTTTTAAAAGTAACTCAAACCCCTCTTGAGGGGAGGGGATTTGCTACCCAACACTACATCCATCTTCTGTGGAAACTTTTAACTATTCAAGTCTTTATCGTTCTAATTGTATTATATCGGTAAGTTCAGCATCCAGCAAAAGTTAAAAATAGAACAACAAAAACTGCCCACCACAGTGGGCACGCAGCTGGGTCATCAATTCCACTTACCTTTTACTACCGATAAAAACGGTGCAAAGAATTGCATATTTCCTATCCCGTCCGAATCATTGCAGTGATTGAGTGATTCGACTTTACGGAACATCCCCCTCCCATAAAGACTGTTGTCGGTATGGGAAAAATTCATCCTCGGGAAGACTCAACGCAAGGCGAACCACCATTGCTTGGGATAGTGTATACAATGTGTGCTATGCATAGATGGCAATGGATTCGCAGCACTGTATAGTACGACACGAGAGGAACTGCAATTTCCGGACGATGCTGCCGTCCAGACATGGATCGGGTAAAAGTTGCTCTGTATCAACAGAATGGCGCTGATAATTTTTGTCGTCACCCCGCTTCTTGGTTAGCGATTGACGCTGTTTGTCCGCGCGCCCTATTTATTCAACCCATCACTTTCGTATGAATTTTCTTCAATCAAAATATTTGTGTTTTATTGATGTTATGCAATTTTAACTTTAACAATTACGGACAGTTTTATTCCTTGCTCCAAGCTGCATGAAAAACCATCCTGCGAAACCACATGAGAGATAAACTCAAGGCGACCACAACTCCATTGTTGGTTGAAGCATCCTCGTTCCAATCATAACACAGCTGGCTAGAATTTCAATGGTACTCAGGCACCATATATGGAAAATGTATTGGAAAAACTCGTGGACTGTTCCACTGAATTATTATCTTGTTTTCCACACAAAACAACATCAACAACAACAACAGATAAATAGTCCATCTGAAACGAGTCTGCTTTTTCCGGATAAAGCAATTCCAAGAAACAGAGCATACACACGGACAAGTACCTACAACTGTACACTTCTGAAACATTATTTGTGCTTCCACGTGTGAATGACAGCATCTCGACAAAGCGTTGATGTTGAAACAGAATAAAATGCAATAATGCTCTCTGTTTGCAATGATAAGCGAGCCCGAGGCAGCACTGTGTAGTCAGTCGGCCATAATAAGAGGTCCTTTTTTCGTCCTGCAATTGCAGTGCAATCGATTGGCGAAAGCTACTCTGGCCTTGGCTCCAAAGGGTGAGAGATATATATGCGGTTGGATTACAAGATATTGAATCATAACATGTGTAATCCTTTTTGAATTTTAAATTTACATCGGCTCTCCACTGATGTTTAGTTCAAGTTTGAGTTATCAAAAATAATAGTAGCTATATACACGATACGGTAAACTCACTGTAAACTACCTAAAATACGACTTTGCTTGTAAACAATCATTCTTCAAATGCATATTTTGAAATATCAACCGTATTGTACATGGAATGAAATTTGTTTTTAAATTATTGAAAAACATCACGATTTCGTAAAGTGAACCATTCACGGAATCCTTAATCGAGTTCCTGTTGTAATCATGAATAATAAACCTCGTATTCATAAAACTATTTGTGTTTTTACAAAACCAGTTCAGACCAAACAATACATGGCATTACACTCGAATGTTTGATGAGGTTACTGTTGTTGTTCCCAGAACATTTTTGGCTTTGTTTTTATGATACTAGATTATAATGTGACAATGATGCACTGATTTGTATTCACTATATCGACTAAAACAGTCCTATAATTTCTGGTGGTTAGTCAACGATTTTCGCAATTTCCAGGAACGTTAACGTGATATTTTATTCATGAGTCTACTGTCGGATTTTTCTGGTAGCTTATTGTGATTAGAGTTCACGATTTCAGGACCTTTGGCACGATTCTTATAATTTCAATTGACATTGTAGTTTTGAATTTATTATAGGATTTTCGCTCGAAATAATATCACTCATATTCATGATTTCAGGAGCTTAAAAACGTTATTCGTGTCTTTCTGTGCGTAATCGTGATTATTTATTCTCGTTCTTGATTTTCTACAAGGATATATGTAACTCATATTCATATCAAGAGTTTTGTCACAGGTTTTGTAATTTTTCATTACGTTTTTGTGAAACTTTATTAATGAGTTTATCGTAGGATTTTTCGCGTGAGGTAATGTGATTCACGTTCATAATATCAAGAGTTTAATCAAGCAAAGTGAACGACAACTAGTATCCTCTGGCGTGCATTGTCTTGCGAACAATAGAAACGTTGTATTTATTCTTCCCGTCATGAGCACAGTCGACGAAAAAGCGCTGATCCGAGCCAACGAAGCTTTTACTTTTTTATATATGACATTTTCGTGATGTGGAACATTTTCTTAAGGTGAAAAAGGAGCTTAGGCTTACGTAAGACGCCTACCTTCATTACCAGCACCTTTGTAATCTAGTGCTAATATCATGCATCACGATAGGAAAACCGGATAAGGTTCCGCGTATATTAAAAATGACAATATGGAGGTAAGCCGGCATGACCTATCACCGTTTACTCCTCCAGGGCTAATTACAAAATACATGTCGCAATACGGAGTAGTAGAATCCGTTACATCTGCTACATGGAGAGACTTCTTCCCGGGTATTTGTAACGGTGAACTTATGGTGAGCAGGGGGTTGAAAAATCTATTCCCTCCTACTTGACTATACAATTCAAAACTCACTAAATATTATTAAACCAAAACGCTTTGTATTTATGAGGGGCAAATTCATACGCACAAGTACTGAAATCAGACGGCACGCCATGGACAGCCTTTCATGGAAGATGCAGAAGAGAAAGCCTTCCAGTCGATTGCCCACTCTTCTATGGTAAACCAATACAAAGCAAAGTTTTTCGCTACTAACAGCTATAACGATGATGAGCTATAGGTGAAAGACAAAAGAGAAGCAAATGCCCTCCAAGATTCACAGTAGGCGAGCTGACAAATGTTTCCCAGTCGCGAAAGAAGGTCTCTGCGCGCAGCGGAAAGTTGCGTGCACTACGGCATTGCAATTTTTTTTTTTGAATTCTCAAAGGCCCCCCCCTCTCATATTGTGACAAATGTCAAAGTAAGCTCAGATGCCAAATTTCACATCATTTGGACAATTCTAGACTCCCGCCCACTTCGCTTGAAATTTTTGAAATTGGTGCTATAGGAAAATATGGAGGAAAAATATATTAAATGCTATAGCTTTTGAAGTGACAATCAGAAAACTACAATTTATACCTCTTTTTAAAGGAAATAACATAAGTATTAGAATGGAGATATTACTGTTTCTATAAAAATACGGGAAAGTGGGGTACTGGGTCATTTTGACCCCAAAATCCCCTATTTTTTAAAAAATTTCTGCTCCGTGGAGCAAACCATACATATTTTGCAGTTTTTCTAATGTGAAAAAATCTCAGAAATCGAACGAAACCTTTTTGACCTTTGTCCAAATATGAGAAGTTGGGGTTATAGGGCTTTTTGTCATTCATATTAAATTTTATCATTTCGTCGTGCATATATCTCTATTATTCTTCATTAAATTTTCATAAATTGTACCTTGTTGAACGTGAAAAATCCTTAGGAATAAAAATAGATTCGTTACCGGTAAAATTCATAAACATTAAATTATCTGACATATAGTCTCGATTGCACATTTTTATCACAAAATCGCACATATTTACTCCATTTAACAACAAAATTCTTATTTAATTTACTACTTGTAGTGAAAAATACGCTTAGGAATCACATGAGAAAAGTTTCATACCTGGAAAATAGGTGAAGTTGAGGTATTAGGACATTTAATGGAAAAAATGTGGTTTGTAGAGTTAATGTTCAAAAAAATTGATTTTTTTAAATTTTAACGCAAACCTAAGAAATTTCCACGTTCAACAAGGTACAATTTATTAAAATTGAATGAAGAACAATAGAGATATATTCACGAGAAAATGATAAAATTTAATATAAATGGCAAAAGGCCCTATAACCCCAACTTCTCGTATTCGGACAAAGGTCCAAAAGCTGAACGGATAATGAATACTATTATTTCCTATTTATTTTTCGCTCTTATTTTAATGTAAATAATTAGGCTGTCTTCATTTCGTTATATTCTGAATTGCACATATTTTGTCGCATGCAATTTAAAATGTTCTTTGGTTTGATGGCATTGTAAGGGAACACGTATCCGCTGGTTGATTCCAATCGAACTGACATTTCTTTAGACTTAGCAAACTAATTTCTTTGCTTGTTTGGTGTTAGGAAACTTATTCATTGGGTATTTAATGCGCGTGGGGAATACGCATGGTCTTGTCTGAGTGAATGCTGACTGGAATTAACGCTATGTGCCGTCTCCAACAAACGAATTTAAGAAAAATCGATTCAACGCTTTCGAGTTGTTACATTTGCCTACGCGGAGTTTGATACAAACAGCTGACAATTTGTCGATTGTTCGAATTTCTTCAAGCAGTTTTGAATATATATTCTGAAAATGTTAGTATTTCAGAGTATGCAAAAAGAAAAAAAAATTCAAGAGAAAAATTCCTATTTCTCCTCTAAAAGGCAAGGGGTCTCAGAGGCACGGCAAGTTTCTACTCTTGAGCAACTTGTAAATTTAAATAGAAATGATCCAGCGGTTGCAGCGAATCAATGCACTCACTAATAAAATGACAAAACTTGGCTTTTGGATGAGATGCTTCTTGAAGTCATCGTTAGCTTGCTTTTTTGAGGATTAAGCAAATTTGTTTTATATCTACAGTGCACGTGGTGCACGGGTCCAGCGATTTAGAGGATAACACGCTGATTCCATCAGCCTCTTGTGGTCTGCTCAAGCCCCAACCAGAAAGAATTCTTAGTGTTCAATAGAATCGTAGCAAGTCAGTACCCCTGAAATTGAAGTTCAAGTTTCGACACGACATGTAGTACCAAGGGATTGCTTTGCTTTTTGCTCGTAGTGGAACAGTAAACTTTATTGTGCAGAACAATATACAACACGATGTCGAATTTGACACAATTAAGGCTCAAGTTACCTCAAGGCTTGGTAGTATGCGTAAGAAAAATTGTGTTCAGCTTTGCCACCAGATTATCCATTTAAACCTTTTCAAAACTCTAAAAGAAGAATATCAGTCGATTTATTAGATCATCACGATTCAATTCATGCAAAATACCTGCTGGAAAAACCATCGGCTTAGCTGGATGGTGCTTTTGAAAAAGTGGCTGTGATTTTTTATCACACTACCACACCGAGCTGGGGTACGCAACACAACTGCGCAATGAAAAAATTATGAAATCTCATTATGGGGCTTCAGAAATGACCATTTGGTTTTTATGGATTAAATAAGATATGTTCGTCTAATTTTGAACATTTAATTCATTAGTGGGTTACTTGATATGAAAGCTACATTTTCTATCATTTTCAAAACACAAATTTTGAGCGTCTTAGTGGAATGTTTAATTACATTCAATAATCAACAAGAGGGTTAACGATTTTTTTTCGTAGGTGTGTTTTAAGTTACTTAGATTGCTTATTTCATATCTTAAATGAAAATAAATCCAAAACCCTTTTTTATATGGTTCATTTGAAAATGGTTTTATTTTATTTGGATAATATCGCATACCCTTAAGCTATATCAATGCTATGGAAATTCGGAGCAAAATAGTGTCACCAAATGACTAGAACTCAACTGTGTTCACTCTATTTGAAAGTTATTGCGCAAGTCAGCAAGAAATAGTTCCAGAAACATTTCATAACCTATTTCAGATAGAGAATACCTCTACCATCTAAAAAAACACTTCCCACTCGGCTCCTTACTCTTGATCACTTGTAAAACCCTTGTAGATCATGCTCTATTTGAAAGTTGTGCATGTATTCGTGTCATTATTCCAGCTATAAAGGGATTATTCAAATTCAATATCAGTAATAACCATGCGTCTCCATTCACAGTTTTTTTTTTAAATTTTGACTGCTTATCGCAAGTTTTCACAAAACTAGCATTTTTACCCATTTTAAAGAGAAAATTAAAAGCTTTCGAATGAGTATAGTGTGGTCGAGAGCATTCGCGGGCGTCGTTGTTGTTATCGCATTAGAAGTTCGAATTCAATAAAAATTCACGACAAACAGTTATCTAAACAATAACTAAACCAACAAATGACTTATTTTTGGCGATTTTACGATGTAATTTTATCACACGGATAATTTTGGTGATATAATGCAATGCATAAAATCAACCATTTCTATGAAAATCTAAAATAACCGGATGTAGTTCCTATGGTCAAATTATGCAAAAAACACTTGGATGCGCCTTGAAAAGCTGCCAAAAATTCATTTTAAAATCTCACAAACATGTCTCTGATGGCTCATCGTTGAACGTCGTTAAACTGTCAATTCTTATTGTTGCAATAGTTAATACAAACCAATGTATCCTGAAACAACCACCCAACCAAACATTGGAATGTTGCGCCATGTATATTTTAGGCGCGAACTAGTTTTTTGAAAACATAAATAGTGTCATGGATACGAGGTTATTATTCATAATTTTAGGAATTTTGTCACTATTTTTATAAATTGTTCAGTTCACGAAATCGTGATGATTTTTTCATGAATTTATAAACGGATTTTTTCAGTGTTGCATTATTATATGGAAATTGAGAGTATGTACACTCTCTGTATCGCAAGAACAATATTTTAAAATGGAAAAGTGTCTTTTTTACTGAAATAACCTTAAACTCCCCCTCCCTTTAAATAAATTAAAAAATCCGAACAAAAAACTTTTACAATTCTTTACATTTTTGCATTGTTCAACGGTGCAAACATCATCCCGCATACGGTCGTTTCCGGGGTTTCACAATCTTTTTACAAATCTGTTCAACTTGACTGCATTCAAAAATTAAGGAGCGTGACACAGAAACCTCCCACTGAAAACGATTTATGTGCATACTATGTCGGTGAAAATCAAATCATTGAGGATGCGCTGGTACCACGGAAGAGAATGAATGCGTACAGTAGATTGTGTAAATCGGTATCTGGGGCTATGTTCCTACATATTATTCCATTCTATGCACCATCGCACAAGGCTGTACATTGTACAATGACGACGACGGTTTGAACCGTAAATCGGGCCATTGATGGGAGATGCTGGCACAAAGAATTTATTACGTTGGGATAGATGCAAAGGATTTGCGGGATACAGGGCGGTAGCTATAGAAGCCGATTGATTGAATTTGAAAACATTGAAATCTGATTAAATTAAATGTTCGTGTGGTAGATTCGCTTATAACTATAAAATAGATCACAATGGGGTTTCACTTTGAGATGATCTCAAATTCACAACAGTGGATTGTGCAATACTCTTGCTGATATTGAATGACACAAAAACGACTCCGTTTGAAATAACTTTGTTAGTATCGATAGAGCTCACCGAGAAGATCAAAGCTGTTTCAAAGAGTTTTTACTATACATGGAATAATTTTGCCCAGAGTACGTCCTAGTATAAGTTTTTTCCACTTTTTATAATTATCTTTCTTCTGTTCAACGGCGCAAAAAGTTGGATTACGCATGAGAGGGGTCTTTCTTGCTGAAAAATAAAATAGGATTATCCTTCATTCCGCCATCTTCTTCGTCGAAGACTTTCAGTTTGATGCAAAATAAAACTAGATCCAAAAATAGCACACTCATCTTTTCAACATGTAGGCTGATGATTCCTTCTGGGGGATTACCGTTGCCGGATTGGATGTGAAACGGTAGAACATGGCCGGATCCGTTTTACATGCATCCAATCTATAATTAATTCGTCGTCGCCTTTTGGCGACTTCGAACGATCGTAATTCTGCGAGAAGGAAGCTTCGACATCTATAATTAATCAAAATCCATTTAGTATTCCAGAAGCTACCCGGATTTTCTCTCCCATTGGAGGCCTATTGAATTATTCATACCAGCACCGTCTAAGACTAAAGTTACCCATTGAGCTGCGTATATGGGAAGGATTCAGTGGTATACAACGCCGGCTGTGAATGGAGAAAAAAGGAATAGCCGATCGCCCACGCCCTTGTGCCAATATACGTAATTGGGGATATAAATTAAATTGCTTCGAAAATTTCTCAATATTGTACTTATGTACTCTCAGTATTGGCAGATACTTATGATGAGGTGAGATCGATCGGCTTAATTGTCGGCTAAAAAGTACAGGATAAAATTTTGCGTGGCTTGCTTCATGCATCGCTGATGCCATAAGAGCTGTTCACATTCGTTCAACTACTTAAAAGCATCAATCATGTTTCCGTATAAATAGTGCTGCATTTCTCGTTTTAAGATAGCTGTAAAATTGTTTTTAGTTTATTTCTTTAGAGAGTTGTCCTACTGGAGCTATAGAACTAGGTTATCGGAAGGGCTCCCCGTTAGAATCATTCACTACAATAGCACACGAGACGGGAAATATCACCCACTAAAACTGAATGTGATATTCATTGTACTGTTAAGATATGTGCGGGCATAGAGACTTCACAATCGCGTGTATTATCGCGAAGGAATCGAGCGTTTGTACGTTAACATGTTCGATCGCGTGTGCGTTTGTATGTGGCGTGTGCTAACGTACATTTATTTTCGCGTGTATAAATTCGTTTTCATGACTGTGTGTCCTTTCGCGTATTCGCGTGTGTTGGATAATCGCGCGCGGACCGTGAATGCGATACTCAATTTTCGTGGAACGTGTTGCGTAGTGAATGCTAGCGTCATTTTTTGATTGGCTCAACTGAATGTATGGACCTAAGTTGCCAGGACAGAGGCTAAAGTTTGCCGGACGTGACCGATTGATGGGCGTTTGTGGCTTCGCGTTCGAGACCGCGATTGTAACTTCGTAGGTAGGGGACGGTGGGGAGTTGTGAACAATGGGGAGTTGTGAACACCGTAAATTCCCGCTAAGCTGTGAATGATAAAAATGTGGTATCTACTTTTAAATGTTTCTACTGTCATGACGGCACTTTCTCATTTGCAAATGTTTCATTAACTCGTGTTCTTCGTGTTTAGGAAACTAGCGCATAAATATACCAAACAAAAAGTTTTTTTACTCAATTGTATTTGTGGTTTGTGGAGCCCCTTATGTAGCTGATTTCAAAGTAAATTAGTGCAAAACAGTCCTTGTGCAATTGGCTTTCATCGATAAAATTTTTTTGGATGAACCTTTATTGTGTCGATGGAGATAGGTATTTTTCGAAGATATGTAAAGTGGGGAGTTGTGAACCACCAGTAGTGGGGAGTTGTAAACCATAAATTACAGTGGATTATAGTTTTTTTAAAAGAACAGTATCATGATTTGAAAAACAGGGATGACTCATACATATTATGATATAAAAAGGTTAAATTTTATACGAAGAACAGGATTGTACCACAATTTCAATCTTCGCGTGCCGCAACCGCGAATTCAGGTGGCTTGGGGCGAATCATTTTGTCACCTACGCATTGCAAATTAGATCACTTTTCAATCTCATCTTTAATTTAGAAATATCTTTAAATTTATCTGTTATAACCGTAATAAAAATAAACTACAAAAAAAAAATTCCATTTTTTCAACTTTTTGCGATGGTTTATAACTCCCCACCAAACTAAAAAAGGCCGATTCCACGCATTTTACGCATACTGCCATATCTCAAAGATGATAATGATTATTTTAAATTGCTTCGGCCAGTGAATGTATTAAAGTGTCCTTTACAAATACCTGGTCAACTTTCGAAAATCGACCAATGTTTATGGAAGTTTTGCCCCGAAAACAAAACTATGTTCACAACTCCCCACCGTCCCCTACTAAAACGTTCTCTTTAATACCGGGGTCTTATCAAGTTTGCGCGATCACGGACGAGCTGGGGTACGAGTAACCATAGGACCATGGTCGTATGCTGACAGGGAAGAGAGCTCCTCTTTTCGGAGGGTGAGTCCATCCAAGCGTCTGTTCCCCATGTTAGGGGCGGCTCAAAACAGTGTCTGTTGTCCATGTTAGAGGCGGCTGATGTATCGTCCTCGTGTCAGCGTGGGACTCTAAACAGAGCTGACACGATGGTCCTCCGGCGAGACAGGGGGTTGGGGAAGGCCCAACAAGCCGCCCTGGAACACTAACCGTTACGAACAATGCAGAATATGCTCGTGGAGGACCAACGCGCCCTTGGAATTATCGAACGAAAGGTGTTGCGTATCATATGTGGTGACGTGCAGATGGAAGACGGAACGTGGCGCAGACGAATTAACTATGAGTTGCATCAGCTGCTGAAAGAACCATCCATCACGCATACCGCAAAAATAGGATGTTTGCAGTGAGCTGGACACGTAGTAAGAATGTCGGACGACGACCCGGTGAAGATGGTTCTTGAGGGCGACCCTACAGGAACAAGAAAACGGGCCGCACAGTGAGCACGGTGGATCGACCAGATAGAGGACGACCTGCGGACCCTTCGAAGACTGCGAGGCTGACGACAAGCAGCAATGGACCGAGTGGAGTGGAGACGGCTTCTGCATACAGCAAGAGACAACAAGGCTCTGGCCTGAACGGTAAGGTAAGTAAGCGATCACGGGTGTAGGTGTACGTTGATGATTGCGAAGTGTTTGAGCGTTCGTATGTTGAAATGTTTGTCGCATGTACTCGCGTGTAGAAACTTGATTTTGTAACCGTGTGACCATTCACATATTCACGTGTGTTCTTGGATGGTCACGAGGACCACCATTCTGATATTTAGTTTTCGGTGTACGGTTCAGATTCTGACAGGAAGTGAGCTACCCCATATCGTTGGAGTTTCCGATCATGTCGCCATGGAACGTGTTGTCTAGTGGCTATGAGAGATTTCTTTTTTTAATTGGTCCAATTGAAGGCATGCACCTGGATTTCTGGTATCGAGGTTAGAGACTTCCAAAAGTAACCGATTCATGATCCCGCGAATGGGAGAGTTTGTAGATTCAAGGCGTTCGAAATTTTGAAGATATATGAGTGCTGAGATGTTCACCTTAACACCGGGATGTTATGATGTTTCAGAGATCGCGGGTGCAAGTTGTGTGGATGCTCGTGAAGGGTTCAAGCATTTGTATTTTTTGTCGCCATGTTGTCTAGCGGACGAGCGTCATTTATTTGAGTGGTCCAACTGAACGCATTGGACCTATGCTACTAGGGCCGAAGATAGGGACTCCCGGATATAACCGATTCATGATCGCGCAAAAACGCGCATTCGTATGTTCACTCATGGGACCGTGTTTGTGAATTTATAAGTGGTAAAACGTTTACTTGGTCACCGGGGTGTTATCCTGTTCTCAAAATCGCGAAGGCAGGTGTGCGTGGACTCGAGCGTTTGTATGTTTTTGTTTGATGTGCTAACGTGAATAAATTTTTGTATGACTGTGTGGCCATTCCCATATTCGCGTGTTTTTAAATGATCGCACGCGGACCGTGAATCTGATACTTAATTTTTAGTGTATGGTTCAGATGTCAGAAGAGAGTGAGTTCTTCCATTTTACTAGAGTTCCTGGTCATGTCGCTATGAAACGTGTTGACTAGTGAATATGAGCGTCATTTTTTATTGGTCCAACTGAAGGCATGGATCTAGACTGCTAGAATCGAGAATAGAGACTTCTGGACGTGACCTATTCATGATCGCGCGAACAGCGGGTTAATGCTTGGGACCGATTTTGTAAATTTATAAGCGCAAAAACCTTCACCTAATTGTCGGGGTGTTAATGTTGGCGAGATTGCGGATGTAAGTATGTGATATTTTCAATTGTATGTTTGCGATTGTGACCAGGTTTGTGATATCGCGAAGGCAACGAGGGTTTGTACATTTGGAATGGAAGAGATTGTGAGAGTATATGAGAGAATGTGCAATTTATTGTGTTAGTGAGTGTTAGTATGGATTTAATTTAGGATATAGTAATATAAGGAAAATAACAGTTCGAATCGAGCAAAAGGAAAGAAATTAAATGGAAGCGTATAAATTGATCGATATAATTTTTGTTATACATGAGTAGTGGAAAAGCAAACTACTAGAAATACAATAAAAAAGAACTAATGAAGTAGAAGAGAAGAACATATGTAACATGCAATCAAACTACTTGAAATCGTCTAAACGACAGCAAATGAATAATTTCGCGCTAAATCGTATTCAGAGTCTCAGATTTTAATGAAACTTTCTGTACACGAAGACTTTGTCGCAAAAAGCCACTTTGTATTCTTTGTTATTCCAAAAATGATCTTGACTGTCTTTTGAAATGTGTCAAACTTTTTTTATCAATTGTTTTTCAAATGGCTATTGTCTAAAATTACAAATTCTACAAAAAATGTTATTGGAGTGATTTTCACAAAATAGGTCAAATTTTTGAATAAAAATATTGAAAAAATTCGACTCCTACACTGAAAAAAATCGATTAAAGTTTATTGAAAAAAAAAAGGTTTCCTTGCACAAGCTGAATTTTTTTTCAGGGACCATAGTTCAGAGACCAGAATCCAGAATCCCGAGGAGAGGACCCAGACTCCAAATTCTATAGCCCAGAGTCCCGAGGAGAGAGACCAGAATCCAGAGTCGCAAGTCATTAACCCAAAATACTGAGGCGAGTCCAGAGTCCAGAATCCAGAGTTCAGCGTCCAGATATGCGCAGCGATCAGAACCCAGATTTCCAAAGACAGAGCTCAGAGTCCAGAAACCAGAGCTGTGTTCAGAGTCCAGCGCGCAGAGTTCAGAGGCCAGAGCCCAGAGTTCAAAACCTATACTCCAGAGCCCAGAGATCAGAACAGAGTCTAAAGTTCTTATTCCAAAATACTGAGCCCAGAGTCCTCAGTACATAATCCAGAACAGAGCCCCTAACCCAAAATAGTGAGACCAGAGTTTAGAATCCAGATTCCAGAGTTCAGAGTCCAGAATCCAGAGCTCAGATTCGATAGTCCAGAGTTTAGATTCCATAGCCCAGTGGCCAGAACCCAGAGTCCCGAGGAGAGAGCCCAGAGTCCGGATTCCAGAATCCAGAGCCCCAAGAGCAGAGTACGTAGTCCGTAGTTTAGAGTTCACAGTTCAGAGTCCAAAGTCCATAATAAAGACCCAGAGACCATAGCTAGGACACCACAGTCTACAGTCCAGAGTCCATGGCACAGAATCTCGAGACGAGAGCGCAGATTCTAGAGTTAAGAATGCAGAGTCCGGAGATCAGAGTGCAGAGCCCAGAGTCCTCAACCCAAATTACTGTGGTCAGAGGCAAGAGTTCAGACTCCAGAGCTCAGAGCACAGAACCCAGAGTCCATAACACAGTATCTCGAGGCGAGAGTTCAGAGTCCAAAACCCAGCGTGAAGAGTGCAGCATCCAGAGTTCAAAGTCCAGAATCTAGAGCTCAGAGTCCAGAGATCCTGAGAAATCCTGAAACCAGACCAGAGCCCTCAACCCAAAATACAGAGCCCAGTGTCCCGAGTTCAGAGCCCAGAGTCCAGAGTTCAGAGACCAGAGACCACAATCCAGAGTCCAGAGAATAGAGTCCTCAACCCAAAATACTGAGCCCAGTGAACCGAGTTCAGAGCCCAGAGTCCAGAGCACAGCGCCCAGAGAACAGAATCCAGAGTCCCCAGGAGAGAGCCCACAGTTCAGAATCAGGAGACCCGAGTGAAGAGCCTAAAGTTAAGAGTCCAGAGTCTAGGATCAAGACACTAGATACCTATCTTGGAACAAAATTTCATCCAAATCAAAGGAGGGTTTTTTTGTAAATCGACTTTAAATTTTTAAAATCGATTTTTTTTAGTTTGAAAATTTGTTTCAATATTTTTATTCAAAATTGTTTCAATATTTTTATCCAAAAATTTGACTAATTTTGTGAAAATCACTCCTACAACATTTTTTGTAGGATTTGTCATTTTTAAACTATAGCCATTTGAAAAAACTAGTAAACAAGTTTGACCCTTTTCAAAAGACAGTCTAGATCATTTTAGGAAAAACAAAGTATGCAAAGTGGCTTTTTGTGATAAAGTTTCACTAAAATCTGAGATGGTGCTGCCAACATTTGTTCGAGTTGGCACGAAATTCGTAAATTTTTGTTTGTTTATTTATGACATTTTACCACGGTGTTTTCGTGTCAATGGAAAGAATAGGAGAGATGGGTATAGATATAGATGGGAATAGAGACACATTTGTCGCTTAAATCTCGAGTTTCGTTTCTTTAATGAAGCGTAGAACTGCCTTCTCTCTGTTGTCGTCGTTCGCTAAGATTTCCGTAACTGATCCGTTGATACTGCACATATCCTCGGCAGTCCACTAGAATATGCTTTACTGATATTGGAATTCCGCAGTAGCAGCAATTTGGCGGGGATTGTGCTAGCATTATGTATGAGTGGCTAAAACGAGTATGCCCGATTCTGACTCTGGTTAGGGTGCGCTGTTCCGATGCACATTTTCACAACTGAATTTTGTTAGACTTTTTTCATGCTATGTTCACGTGCGTCGGCAAATTAACTGCAATTTATCCAATCCGATCTTCCCGAATGAATAAAATCAAATGCACGAATTGAACACCGGAAAAAACTGACCAACGAATCCTAGGAAGAATTACTCACTATTCTATCATATACGCCAGACCTGCATTCATTCCCTGATTCAGCTGCCACCAATACTCAGACGAACACATACACTGATAGACGTGCGACTAGCACGTACTAAAAACTACAATTAGTACAAAACGACCACCAATAAGCTTCTATTTTTACATTTCTTTAATTAGACTGTGCACGATGACGAAGTTGACACACAATGACCCCCTCTGTGAGCCGCGTCCAGCAACACTGCCATTAAACCGGGAAACAATGTTTGCAAACACGGCTCACAACAAAAGTCGATCCACGTCGACCCCACAACAAAAGTCTAGCCACGCCAGCGCGCGCAAGCTAATGGTCGATCATTAGTTAGGGCTGGTACAGAGTATAAAAAACACAAAACATGAAAAAGGTTCACAGGCGCCCTCGATGCACCACTATCGAGATGTAATGCAGTAACCATCATAAAGCAATTGTCTGTCAGGGGTTCTTTAAAATAGATGTACAAATATGCTGGATGAAGCCCAAGGTCAAACCCATCAATTTAGGGGGAGGGAAAACGGTATGTTCTCTAATTGGACGTTTTCTAATTGGACGTAAAAATGTGGGCCTCCATTTGTTTTACTAAAGCCGTTAAAAAACGAAAAAACGCATCAGGGTAGCATCGAGGAATATCTCTAGTTCAATTGTTTAACAAACTCAGAACATATAATGTAGTTTGCTTGAATAGAAAAAATCTTATAAAAACATAGGATGGACAACTGGACGTAAAAATACGGGACACCCTGTACTTGTACACTAAACAACTGCTAAGAAGTGATGTTCAGTAAGCACAGAAATTCTGTTTTCTGATTAGAAACATAGTGGAATCGACCCTAGGTTTCTGTTAGAAACCATACCAATGCACGGAAATCAAAATGGTTTCGAGTAAGGAGGGATTTGCTGAAGTACGTTATATTTCTTAAAATCCTTGTTACAAAGGTAAACAAGAATGACGCAGAAATGAGGTAAACAAGAATGACGCAGAGTTGTGCCGTTCACATTTATAGATTTGAAAAAAATTAAAAGTTCGGCTAAATAATTATTAAGAAAAGCTTCATTAACAACTGTTGAATAACTTTATTTCGATTGGTGAATAATTAACAATTAGTCGAGTTTTTTTTTATTTCGTTTATAGAGGTTTTAATCTTAAGGTCATTCGCCTCTTCGGATTAGAAAAATCTCTTATGAAAAATTTCTAACCCTATGTGCGGGGTCGGGACTCGAACCCAAGTGCGCTGCGTACAAGGCAATCGATTTACCAACTACGCTACGCCCACCTCAATTAGTCGAGTTATTTTACCTTTTAACGACATTCAAGTAGCTTTAGATTACTGGGTAGGGAAAGTTATGAAAATTTAGAGCCATAGTACTCTAGTGAGAGCAAGGATGTGAAATATACAGTTCGGAAAACTATAAGTGGCAGGGCCATTAGAAACAGGCTTAAAATCATACGGACTAATCTTTTGTCTTCTGTTGGCAGGAGTCGAGCTTAGGCAGCATAACTACGAATCGCTCAAGTCTACCAGCACTCCCCTGGTATAAAAAAGTAAACAAACACTCCCCTGGGATATAAAAGTAAAGATGATCGAAAGCTATCTGGTCAACCGACCAAAGGCAGTAAGTCTTAGAACACATCCTGGTAGGATTAGTTTTTTTCTTTCCTCTGCTCCCACCATTTATGAATAAGTTGGGACAAACTCCTGCTTTCGAGGGTAGTAATATCGAAATTTTAATAACCTTACCTCAAAACTGCTTCGAGCCATTGACCGGAAATGATGGCTCGGTCTCGAAAAAGCTTGTGGAAATTCCCATGCTAAAAGTTTATGCAAAAGTTCAGAAATCTTTAAAAAAAAAAATTCAATCCAGCAAGTTTATCCTACTCTCCCCAGGAACGCTACAGGTGGATTCTTCCAGTAAAGAATGAGATGAGCTGTTCAATTTGTTCCTCACTCTGAATTGTTAAGCAAATGTGTCTGGATGATGATACCGAGCTCGTCGCTAAGCAGTTATTTGTCGTCCCTGTCGGTAGCAAATTGGAATGGAAATTTAAATGAAAATCTCTTCTCGGGCCACGAGCTTTCGAGCATTAGAAGTTGACATGGGTCTGCTGTTATTTCCTAGCCTCGAATGTATTCTTTTCGACGAATACTTATCAGTGAAGCAGGTGGGAAAATCTTCCAACAGGTTGTGAAAGGGGTTGTTTTCGTACCGTTTTCTATTCTTTTTCCCATTGTAGCAAGACTTAGCGAGCAACAAATGTGAAATGAATTCAATAACATGGAATGTGTTGTCGTCTAGAGTGGAATGAGAACCGACATTGAGCTGTATATATTATATAATATATTGGTGTTCAGCTTATGTTTACTCTATTCCGATATTAAGCCTGCTTATTGAAATTTGTTGTGTGGAGCAGCGTTTGCCTTCTTTTTTTATCTCCTCGATTCAAGTTCTCGTTTCGCTAAGTATGAGAAATTACTTTCCAATGACTTCAAATTAGGCAAATAACCCTAGGTCGGAAAACCTCTTGTTTCAGGTGTGTTGATAAGGAGTAGTCGAGCTCGTTGTCTCGGCAGGGCAGAAAACATTGACATTAGCTAGGCTTCCAACGATATAATAATTATGATGAGCTTGTGAGTGAAGGTACAGTTTCTAAATTTCTTACACAAGAAATACATACGATTCGTTCATATTTTGAAAGCTTTTTCCGAAGCCCGGAGGACCGAGTCTTGTACACCAATCGACTGAACTCACCACAGTGCTGCGAAACTTCAAAATCAGTTACCTATTTCTGCTTGTATTTACCGGAACGTACATTCAGATTAACCACCTCCCTCTTTCATTAACGTGTAGAGGAAATATAAATTCCTTCGCCAACCAAAGCATTAATTTGTGGACAGTTTGAAGGCAAAAGTTGGTATCTTCTACATTTTCGAGCATAAGTGAACTGCGTAATCTATATCTGGTGCACTTTTGCTCAATAATCCCTCTCATAGGTAGAATAGAAACAATATTCAGTTTGCTTCTGAAACCGAACATGTCCGAACCTGAATGTCTGGTGAACGAATGACGAAGGAAACGATAACGAACCAAACATTTCACTCGTCGCGGCGGGCATGAATTGAATTTCGTTTCCTGTCAAGTTCACGCAGGAATGTCAATTTTTTTAAGCTCTGACTCGACAAATTGGGACAATGTCTGTATGTATGTATGCATATACGTATGTAGGTGTGGGTATACCAAGGTCAAGTAATTATCTCAGCATCGGCTGGAGCAATCTTCACGAAACTAGTTTCAAATGAATGCTCCAACGCGCAAATTTTACAAAAGAATTTGACAATATAAGTTTTGTTTTTGGATATGTTGTTTACTTCTTGAGAGATGGGTGATTAGATCAAAACACGACATGTTTAAGCATATAACTGGCAAATAAAGCAGGTTAGTCACGCTATATGCACATAGTTAGGAAGTTTATAGAAATATCTTTATGATAAGCCATAGATTGTCAAAATACGTTCACGAGTGGCGGAGATATTAAACATTATATATTTTTTTCCTCGCTTACCATTTTCCGATAACTAAAAATGAGAGCGTTACATGCAGATTATTCCTATACTAATATCACTAGTTTACAGCATTTCTGAACTAAATAAGCTAGTGGTCATTTTCAATGTAAAATCGTGTGCTGAATCCGAAAACGAGGTCCAAAAAATTTACAGTAGAACAGCTTTCGAGTTACAGTGAAAAAATGAATTTTACCTTTAAAATTAAAAATACGTTCAGTAAAATCCAAATTTCTTCGGTCGTAGTACATCGATGTGAAGTATTATTATGTGGAATTAAAGGTAACTGAATGCACTTTCGAACCTTAGAACATTTTGTTTTAGTGCGACTACTGGTTCTGACGTTATTCACGAATCTATTGAAAATTTTCTTAATTTTTCGTCGTTTTTTGAACTAAAATGAGCGTGTGGTCAATATTTTCGGCAAGATAAAGCAATTCTTAAAATTGGTGTCTGCTAATAACCAATGAAAATAAGCACTTGTTAGTTTAAATCCGATGAAAATTGCGAAAGTTATTCAATTTTTTGTAAAATGACAATTTTTGTATTTCTTTGGGTCAACTTATTGAACCGTCTCAATGCCAATTTTTTCTAGGGCTTGTTTAATAATATATGAGAAACTCTCTGTCAGAATTCTGTTAAACAAGTAAATGGAAGAATTTTGAAAGAATTTATTGTGGGGTAATGGGTGAAAGAATTTAATGTGGGGTAAGATTGAAGAATTTTGAAATAATTTAATGTGGGGTAATATTTTGAAAGAATTTAATGTGGGGTTAATTATTGTTATCAGAAGTCTTTAATCATTTGGATAAACGAGTTCGAATATTACTCCACATTGAATACTTTCAAAATTCTTCTATTTACTTGCTTCACAGAATTTTGACAGAAAGTCCCTTATATATTATTAAACAAGCCCCAGAAAAAATTGGAATCGAGACGGTTCAATAAGTTGACCCAGAGAAACACAAAAATTGCAATTTTACAAAAACTTGAATGACTTTCGCAATTTTCATCGGGCTTAAGCTAACAAGTGCTTATTTTCATTGGTTATTAGCAGGCATTAATTTCCCATAAAAATATAATTTTTTGGATTGCTTTATCTTGCCGAAAATAAAATATGCTCATTTTTCTTCAAAAAAATGACGAAAAATTAAGAAAAAGTTCAATAGATTCGTAAATGACGTTAGAACCAGTACTCGCTTTAAAACAAAATGTTCTAAGGATCGAAAGTGCATTCAATTACCTTTAATTCAACATAATAATATTTCATATCGATGCACCACAACCGAAGATATTTGGATTATACTGAACGCACTTTTAATTTTACTGGTAAAATTCATTTTTTCACTGCAACTCGAAAACTGTTCTACTGTAAATTTTTTGGACCTCATTTTCGGATTTAGCACGCAATTTTACATTAGAAATGGTGTTCCAATATTGAAGTTCAGATTTTTATTTTTATTTTGTAAACTAGTGTATTTAAAGGACTAATCTAAACCGATTTTGTATATCCGGGTATAAAAACACATCTTCGTGATTTAAGGAATTCGATTCCGAAAACATTTTGTGACGTACCACAACAATAAATAAATTATTTCTCGAAAATTAATATGTATGTTCACTTCAAAGACAAAATAACGTGTAAGTTTACGTCAGAGCGAAAATTTTCCCAGTGTTCATAAATTTACCCCTTGGATTAAGCGTTGCGTTCAACCGTTGCTGGATACTAAGCTGAAATATTTATCAATGTCGAAGCTAATTTTATGTATGCGCTGAAATTGTGTAGGTTTGAGAAAACGAAACTGTTTTTGTCTGCTGTTACCCTATAAATAATTTTTTGCATTTTAGTGTAGAAAAGAGCCACTCGCTTAAACAAATTCATTTTTTTTTATATTGTAACGACATTTGATTAGCAAGGGACTGGAAGGTGGGAAATATTTTTCAATATTCAGAGCCATAGTAGTTAAGGAAGAGCAAGGAGTTGAGGGAAGAACGTTTAGAAAAGCGTGGAATAAGGTCATCTGAGCAAGCTTAGAGTATCCCGACGACTTAACCCTTTGTCATCTACCGCAGAAGTCAGGATATTTTGACATTTTTAGATGCGTTTCACCTGAGTCAGCGGCAAGTCCGGACAAGCGTAAAGTGACTTAGTGATTTTTGCTGTCGGTACCGATACACAGAAAAAAATATTTTGTCATTTTAAGTTTATTTTCATGCACATATTTGGAGCATGTATATAAATGTAAAATTAAGTTCTACCAAAAATCCACACGACTTGTCGTGCTTTCTTCAACGAATTTTATTATAATTCTACACGTGGATTGAAAATTACAGTTTCTTCAAACGGAAAACCAATGCACTTCAATGTATTTTTTACACGCTTATTGCTGTAAAATATTGTATGTTTTATGATGCTCCAATTGAGTGCATTGATTTGAACGTAATTTTCAATTAAAGTTTTGATTCAATCTTTTTTTTTTTATTCATTTCGTTTATTTGATAGGCACAAATGCGTTAGCTTGGCGGTGCCAAATTCTTTTGTTTTTACATTTTGGATATTTTAAAACTAGGAGGTTACAATGGTGAAATATTTTTTTTTTTTTAAAAAGAAAAATTTTACAGCTATCTTAAGACTAGAAATAAGATTCTATATACAAGAGAGGGAGCAAAAGATTTTTTTTATGAAAAATTTTAAAACAAGGAATTCAATAGTAATAGTTTTTTAGGAAATATTTACAGTTATCTTAAAATTAACAATATAGTTTGGTACACAAAAGGGGGAACAAATGTTTATGAGAAAATTCACCGGTGTTTTAAAACTAGGGATACAATTCTATTTACAAGATGGGGGACAATAGTTTTAACAAAGAGGTAAAATTACAACTATCTTAAAACTAGGAATACAGAATACAAATTTGAACTTTTTTAGCGGAGACTTATGCTTGGTCAAGATATTCAGAGGGGGCTGTAGAAGCAGTTGTATCAAGGACAGAGAAAGTGTAGATGGTGACCGGGAGAGAAGAGCAAAACTTGCAACTTTCGGGCAAACGGGAGATCAGCGAGACAAATTAGCGCCTCAGTCTAGTAGGTCGGATTGGCGGATGGTATTCTTCGGACCCGCGGGGAATCCTTCAAAAGTCATCGGACCTCGAGTCGCTCTCGCTTCAGTTTCCGTAGTGGTAAGTGCGACGGCGGTTACATAGTTGCAGTCTGGAGCTGATCGGTCCCAAAAGGCAGGAGAAAACTTCTAAAACGAGAAATAAAAAGAGAGGGGCTAAATTGGGATATTTATCGTTTTTATGAAAGTATAAATAAGGGACATATAGGGGAAATCACGATTTGCCAGCATATCTCGGACTGGGACATTGGGTGGTCTACCTCGGGCCCGAAGGGAATCCTTCAACTGAGACCTGGCGTCCAAATACCCGGCGCATACCCAGACAACGTGCTCGATGTCGTGATAGCCCTCGTCACAAGCGCACAGACTACTCTCCGCAAGCCCAATACGCCGCAAATGCGCATCCAAGGTGTAGTGGTTGGACATAAGTCGGGACATTACACGAATAAAATCCCGACCCACATCCATCCCCCTGAACCAAGGCTTCGTTGATACCTTTGGGATAATGGAATGTAGCCATCGTCCAAGTTGACCATTGCTCCACGAGGTTTGCCAACTGCTGAGTGTCCTCTGACGACAAATACTAAAAAATTCGTTGAAGCAGATTGGTCTTTCATATATGTCACCATTTAATGCGCCCACCTTTGCTAATGAGTCGGCCTTTTCATTGCCCGGAATAGAGCAATGAGAGGGGACCCAAACAAAGGTAATTTGATAAGATTTTTCAGATAACGTACACAAGGACTCCCGTATCTTCCCCAGGAAATATGGGAATTGCTTTTTGGGCTTCATCGCACGAAGAGTCTCGATGGAGCTGAGGCTGTCCGAAATGATGAAGTAGTGATCTGTGGGCAGAGTGTCGATGATCCCAAGGGTGTACTGAATTGCAGCTAACTCTGCGACGTAAACTGAAGCGGGATCATTGAGCTTGAATGAAGCGGTGATAGTATTGTTGAAGATACCGAAGCCAGTGGACCCATCGAGATTTGATCCGTCAGTGTTGAACATTTTGTCACAGTCCACTTCTCGGAATTTATTATAAAATATATTGGGGATCACTTGCGGGCGTATATGATCCGGGATTCCACGAATCTCTTCCTTCATGGATGTGTCGAAGAATACAGTAGAATCAGAAGTATCTAGGAAACGAACACGGTTGGGAGTATATGAAGAAGGGTTAATGCTCTGTGCCATGTAGTCGAAGTACAAGGCTATAAATCGCGTTTGAGAATTAAGCTCGACGAGCCTCTCGAAGTTTTCAATCACCAACGGGTTCAGAATGTCGCATCGGATGAGCAATCGATATGAGAGTTCCCAAAATCGATTTTTTAGCGGAAGAACTCCCGCCAGCACTTCGAGACTCATCGTATGGGTCGAGTGCATGCAACCCAAGGCAATGCGCAAGCAACGATACTGGATTCTCTCCAGTTTGATGAAGTGTATGTTCGCAGCGGAGCGGAAACTGAAACACCCGTACTCCATCACCGACAATATCGTTGTTTGGTATAACCTGATCAGGTCTCCTGGGTGGGCACCCCATCATGTTCCAGTTATTGTTCGGAGAAAATTGATCCTTTGTTGGTATTTCTGTTTCAGATACCTAATGTGACATCCCCAGGTACCTTTAGAGTCGAACCATACCCCGAGATATTTAAATGTGAAAACCTGATTGATCGTTACACCCATTAATAGAAGCTGGAGTTGCGCCGGCTCACGCTTCCTAGAAAAAACAACCAACTCAGTTTTCTCCGTGGAGAACTCAATACCCAGCTGAAGAGCCCAAGCAGACAAATTGTCCAAGGTATTTTGTAATGGTCCTTGCAAGTCGGCAGCTTTGGGCCCTGTGACAGAGACCACGCCGTCGTCTGTAAGTTGCCTTAGCGTGCATGAATTGGCAAGACAATCGTCAATGTCATTCACGTAGAAATTGTAGAGCAGGGGACTTAGACATGAGCCCTGGGGAAGACCCATGTAGCTAAATCGCAATGTTGTTAAATCGCCATGCGAAAAGTGCATGTGCTTTTCAGACAACAGGTTTAGCAAAAAGTTATAAAAAATTGGCGAAAGACCATGCTGGTGCAGCTTCTCTGACAGAATGTTGATAGAAACTGAGTCAAAAGCCCCCTTAATATCCAAGAAGACTGATGCCATCTGCTCTTTGTTAGCATAGGCCATTTGGATTTCTGTAGAAAGCAACGCAAGGCAATCGTTCGTCCCTTTGCCTTTGCGGAAGCCAAATTGTGTATCTGACAGTAAGCCATTTGCTTCAACCCAATTGTCGAGGCGATACAAGATCATTTTCTCGAACAACTTCCGAATACAGGACAGCATTGCAATCGGCCGATACGAGTTGTGGTCGGAGGCTGGTTTTCCTGGTTTTTGGATGGCGATGACCTTCACTTGCCTCCAGTCATGAGGGACAATGTTACCCTCAAGAAACTTGTTAAATAAATTCAACAAGCGCCTTTTTGCAGTGTCAGGCAGATTCTTCAGCAAGTTGAATTTGATTCTGTCTAACCCTGGGGCGTTATTGTTGCATGATAAGAGAGCAAGTGAGAACTCCACCATCGAAAACGGTGTTTCGTTCGCGGTATCGTGAGGAGACGCAGCGCGGCACGTTTTCTGTACCGGGACAGAGTCCGGACAGATCTTCTTGGCGAAAGCGAATATCCAACGGTTTGAATATTCCACATTCTCGTTGGTACTATTACGGTTACGCATACGTCGAGCCGTACCCCAAAGAGTGCTCATCGCTGTTTTTCTCGTTAACCCGTCGACGAACCGGCGCCAATAACTGCGTTTTTTGGCTTTCATTAGACTCTTCATTCGCCTTTCTAACGACGCGTACTGTAGATAGCTAGCGGGTAACCCGTCTTCCCGGAAGGCCTTATATGCAGTGGACTTTTCCGCGTACAGCTCTGAGCACTCTTTATCCCACCACAGGGTGGGAGACCGTCCATGGGTATTCGCGCTGGGTACTGGTTTAGTCTGAGCTTGATTCGCACTGTCGAGAATCAAGCCAGCCAAAAACCTGTACTCTTCCTCCGGAGGAAGTTCTTGAGTGGATTCGATTTTAACGGATATCGCGGTCGCGTAACTCTTCCAATCAATGTTCCGTGTGAGGTCATACGAGACATTGATTGTTTCCGATGGTCTTGAACCGTTAGCAATTGAAATCACGATAGGCAAATGATCGCTACCGTGGGGATCAGGGATCACCTTCCACATGCAATCTAACTGTAGCGATGTCGAGCATAGCGATAAATCCAACGCGCTTGCGCGTGCTGGTGGTGTAGGAATCCGCGTCATTTCTCCCGTGTTTAAGATGGTCATGTTGAAATTGTCGCAAAGATCTTGGATTAATGTTGATCTATTATCATCATGAAGACAGCCCCATACCGTACCGTGCGAGTTAAAGTCTCCCAGAACTAGCCGCGGTGCCGGTAAGGATTCCGTGATATTACAAAGCGTTCGGTGCCCTACCGAGGCTCTAGGAGGAATGTAGATGGAAGCAATGCAAAGGTCTTTACCTTTGATTAGAACTTGACAAGCGACAATTTCAATGCCTGGTGTCGAAGGGAGGTTAATTCGGTTGAAAGAATAGCACTTTTTGATCCCCAAAAGTACTCCTCCATAAGGGTTTTCTCGATCCAGACGGATTATATTAAAGTCGAGGAAGTTGAGATTTATATCGGAAGTTAACCAAGTTTCACATAATGCGAAAACATCACATTTTAAACTGTTTAGTAAGAATTTGAAGGAATCGATTTTCGGGAGGATACTTCTGCAATTCCACTGTAGGACAGTGATCGAATCAGTGACCTCGTTTGATGACTTAGCCATCGAAGGATACGATCGCTGCAAGGAGGGGCCATTTAGCAGTCAACTGTTTCAAAAATGTTTGCACCATAGGGAGAAAATGTATCAGAATGCTTTTAAGAGGATCAGTAACATTGAAAGCTGTGAAAATTAAGTCCACTATGTCAGAAAATTTCATTAGTCCGCTACTGGACTGAGTATTTGTTTGAAAAAAGGGAACACTTGGGGTTTTTGGTGTCCCTGGAAGTGGTGGATACTCCTTGTTAGAATTAAAATTTCCAAGTCCTGGAGCAAATTGCTTCGGCTTTAGTGCATCACTTCCGTTGGATTTATTGATTGTAGTTGGCGCACTCTGAGTGGACGACACCTTGGCACCCTTACGAGGCAATCTAGGGGAAGCTTGATTTTTCCTCTTCCTGGACTCCCCTGGGTTAACCAAAGATGTTCCCTCTTGTGGGTCGTCAGATTCTTGCTCAACGCCAGCCAAAAGAGCAAAGGAATTTTCGGAAGGGACAGATGGCGAAGCATTCTTAAGAATTTCTGCATAAGAGCGCTTCGAGCGTTTCTTAAGGGAGCGCTTAATTTTATCCCCGTGCTGTTTGTACGCGGGGCATGATTTAAGATCATGCGGAAGGCCCCCGCAGTAAATACACTTCTCAGTTTCTCCACTGCAAGCGTCATCCTCATGTTCTCCCTCGCATTTGCCGCACCTTTTCTTATTGCCACAATAGGTGGCTGTGTGGCCCAGCTGCTTGCAATTGCTGCAGTTTATTACCCGCGGTACAAACAGGCGAACCGGTAGACGAACCTTATCCAGGAGGACATAGTTGGGGAGGGAAGACCCGGAGAAAGTCACCCGAATCGAGTCTGACAATGAATAAGTTGTCTTATTATTCTCAGTTTTTGCTGAATACAATTGCTTGCATTCCAGAATCTTCACATGCTCAAGTGAGGGGTCCTTAAAGCAACCAACTCCACACTTCAACACGTCTTCGCACTTCAAACCCGGTTCGGCAACGACCCCGTCGATCTCCACTGCCAAACAAGGTATATACACCTTAAATTGCTTTGTAAAGCGCTCGCTGCGAGCAATCTGGTTTGCCTGGTCGAGGTCATTCACTAATATGCGTATCTTATTAGCTCTAACACGTGTTATCTGAGCTACGGCCGGGTAGTTAGCAGTCAGCTCCCGTGAGATCTCTAAAATATTAAGCGATTTCGTAATGGGCCGGAAATAGACCACCCAGGGCCCAGTTGAACTGGGTGGGTATGTTTTAATACGAGGAGGACTGGGGGAATCAGGGGAGGGAGTAATTTCGGGTTTATCCGGTATATCCATGGGAATATCATTCCCATCCAATGTTACTTCGCCCTCGGCCATTTAGGCACGAGGATAGCACGTGGTGTAAACGAGAGATGAAACTTATATTCAGGGGAAAGGGATCTAAGAAGTAGCGACAGATCGGGGGAAAGGGAAATGAGAAAAAAAAGATACTTAGCTTATATAGCGGCTTGTCCGGTTATTGAACTATTCACTTCACCAACCTAGGCACCGGCGAACAAAGCCTGCCGCAAACAATGACTAGTATGTTTAATGTATATATTTATATTGATCCACTCTATGCACAGCACAAGAAAACGATCTGCTTCGATCGAGAGTTCAGACGATTGTGATGATTCAATCTTTGTATGTTTACATTCGTATTGATTTACATGTCGTTTAAATTTCATTATTTTTTTGTTTGTAGCTGAGACAAACACAATAGTCGATCGAATAAAATACTGCGACAGGCAATCAGTGAGGGCAAAAGCTAGCTTGTTTGAGGATTTGCAAAGTCGCAAAATGCTAAGTGTGGAAGTTTTCCGTGGTTTAAGTTTGCGTCTTTTTTTCTGCATAATTCCAGGTGTTTGGTACTTAAACCAAAAGACTGTCACGGATTCCGTTTTTCCTATCAACAAAACTCGAATTTCTGTGCTTGACTTCCGAGACATCACCCATGACAAGCCAGTTCCGAGACGTCACTCATAACAATCCAGTTCATGCAAGACGTATGACATTTGTTCTGTTCATTTTCACCTTCTCTTTATTCATTTTCTCAATTCTGTTCGTATTTTTACTTGATACGTTTGTTTTATGTATTTATTCACTTTATTCATTTTTTTATTTTATTCATTTCATTCATTGTATTCACTGGATTCCTTTCATTTATTCGATTTATTTGATTCATTCCATGTTCAGTCACTCCTTTTGCTTATGTCATTCAATATGTTAGTTTGAATCAATTTAATTTACTCTAATTTTTATGGAACTATTTTAAATATTGAGTAACTTTTCATTTAATGAGCTGATATAATTTTATTTTTTAAATTTTATTGATTAGATTCATATAATTCATTCTTTATTATTTTTTAATTTCATTTGTGTTTTTGACTTTTTCTAATTTATTCAGTTTTTTCGTGGTTTTATGCGATTCGAAACAGTGTTCATGCGGGATTCCATGAGAAACAGGACAACCGCAAAATATGACCATCGTCGATTAGAACGAAACTTTGCAGTTGTGTTCAGTTTATAAATCTCCAAGAATTTTTCTGTCATTTGCAACATTTTGATGTAAAAGTAATTTTTCAAAAGGGCGTAGACGTGCATTAATTTCAATTTTTTCTTGCTCGATTACTGTATTTTAAAAAGCAAAACTATCTGAGAACGTGTTACAGGGACGCATACTTCTGTTCGAAGGAAAATATACATACTAAATATACAAAAAATGTTTGTCATTTTTCACAAAACAAAAATTTATGTTAAAAATTTGAATTGCCAAAAAACCCATTTTTCTATTTTTTTTTATATTTTGTCAACGTAAACCAAAATAGAAAAGAAACATTTTGTATGTGATTTCATGATGGAGAACTTATCGGCAAAAAAAAATTTCTAACAAAAACTTTATACATGTTTTCAAATTTCATGCTAATTAACATACAAAACCGTAGTTTTATTACAGAATATAATTTTAAGTATCAATTTAAATCAAAATGCATTTAACAAAAACCATCCAAAATGGACATTGTCGAGATCTTTGGAATTTTGCCCAAAAAAAAATAGTTCATGTAATTAAGCCCTTTTAAAAGTTATTCGCGTTACACCATCATAAATTTGGCGTTTTACAAACGTAAAAGAAAGTTTTTCAGTGTGTTTGGATCATGGGGAAGTTTTGAATAAAAAAGTTTTCCTAACAACAACTTTTGAGATATTTTCATAATTGATACTATTTGAGGTCCAAAAGGCAATTTTCTTTTTGAATATGATTTCTAACCCCATTTCAAATCAAAATGATCAAAACTAAAAATTTCTGAAATATAGTAGTTCATTAGATATTTTAAATTTTGTTTTAATGAAAAAAATAGTTTGTTTTATTGCGACCTTTTCATAAATTATACGCTTTGCCATCCACAACGATAAACGCGAATAACTTATGGAAAGGTCGTAATAATTGAGTTGTTAAAACAAAATTAAAAATATCTCGAGAGCCACTACATTTCAGAAAAATTTTGTTATGAGCACTTTCGTTTGAAAAAGGGTTTAGCATCATATTCAAAAAGAAACATTGCATTTTTGAGTACAAATAATATGAATTATAAAAATTTGTCAAAAGTTGTTAGTAAAACTGTTTTATTGAAAGCTTCTCCATGATACATACATACTGAAAAATTTTCTTTTACGTCTTGAAAACGATAAACATTAGATTGTTGACATTTTATGATGGAGAATTACGAATAACTTTTTAAAAGGGCATAATTACATGAATTAATTATTTTTATTGGAGCAAAATTTCAAATATCTCGACAATTCTCGCATTTTGGAAGATTGTCAAATGCATTTGGATTTGAAATGTTACGTAGAATCATATTCTGTAATAAAATTACAGATTTGTATGTCGATTAGTATGAAATTTAAAAACATGTGTGAAGTTATCGTTAGAGAAACTTTGTTATCGATAAGTTCTCCATCATGCAATCACATTCAAAGTTTCTTTTTTATTTAGGTTTTTGTTGACAAAATTTAAAAAAAAAAAATGAGTTCTTTATCATTTTTAAATTTCTAACATAAATTTTTGTTTATATGCAAAATGACACAACATTTTTTTCAGTGCATATTTTTTCGTACAGAAGTATTCATTCCCTGTAACCCATTCTCAGATAGTTTTTGTAGTATAAAATACGGTAATCGAACAATTATTTTTCGAAAATGCTACATGTAGAAACATTCAGTCCGTTTTAAAAAATTGCTCTTGAGTTAAAATATTGACTTTGGAAAATGTTTAGTCTTCCATGCTGGTGAAACGTGTAAAGTTTCATCGGAATCTAAGACGGTCGGTCACGATTTTAAAGGTTTTCGGATGGATCTTCGTGGAATTCCTCTCATTCCAACTCTAGTTGGGTGCCTATTTCGAATTAGTTCTGCCAACTAATGAATAATCCAACAGTGATATGTGTAAGAAACTCCTCATCTAATTGTTAGGTGGATTAAGCCGGTTTTTTAATGTTCGTGTTGTATATAGCAACCCTAACCAACTGTGTTTGATCATGAACTACTGACTCTTATATTGAACAATATACCCGTTAGATCGCTTTTCCGAATCAGTCCCGATGAATGCTTTCCGTGGCATTTGTGATTTGCCCGCTAGCTCGCTCCAAGACCGACGCTTTTGTGCGGCGTCCTAAGCTCCACAAACAGAGCACGGTTGGCATTATCCAACCAACTATCCGGTAAGATCAGAGCCCCCAGGCAATCACGTACACTTCCAGCCTGGGATAGCATTTTCACTCGATGCCGGCATTTGAGGGGGATTTGGGAAAAGCTGCTACTACTGAGTTTGACGGTCACGAACATTTGTATCACTTCGTGCGAACAGATTATCTATCTTCCTCCACCAACTCATCGAAGCTTATCTGTACTGTCAACTTGCTACACGGCCCGAACATCACCTTTTCCATAGAACGAGCCACATAGGATTGCATGTTTGTGGCTAATGCTTCAATCGTCTACCTCCAGCCATTTGGAAGATAGCAGAAGGGAAATTATGAATTTCGGAATGGTATTAGACGGGAAAATCCAATAACGTTAGTGTTTGCATGCTTCAAGCAAGAAAGCGTTCAGTGGTTTTACTGAAAACAGATACGAGACCTAGTAGTGATTTAAACTGTGATTCTAAAATTCAATCATCTACAATACTCCTTCGAGTTCTAGACTTGCCTTAACATGTTGCATGTGTGAACAAAAAGCATTCTGGACGCAATAGCCTACACTTCCAACAAATACAGTGGAAGCACTTTTTATACTTTTTGAAAGCCTCTAAAACACATTTTTGTTCAACATTCTTCTCGAACACCAGAACAATTTGGGTTGAAGAAGATTAAAGCGATTGTTCAGGAAAAGCGATCGGGGCTAATTTCAACATTAGCCACTAAATAAATTATTCTCCATGATGATCCTCCTGTTGTAGGCTCGGGTACGGCCTTGACCCAAATTCGATTAAATTTTTCGTTGCCACGTGTTCTGGCGGACAAATTATTATTAATTTAAAATCTAGATCCACACCGAGAAGGACTCGTCTGGTCGTGACAGCATCAATTAAATTCCCATTTCATTACTCATGGTCCGGACAAGTAGACTCATGGCCAACCGTTGCTGCTCTTGGCCAATAGAGGCACCGAACCCCGTCACTGGAGCGTTTGGTTTTTGTAAGGGTAAACCAGAACTGCGTCATCCGAAAGTTGAAGTATAAGGGTGGTTCGGAATTTGAATTTCTTATTTTTTTATTGCTCCGTAACATTTTTTTTTACATATCGTTTTGGGAGAGAATTGTGCAAACTATGATTGAAAGTGATGACATGTCATCTGCAATGGAATGGACCCCTCTAAGGCACGTTTATTTTACAGGCGCTCAGTATGTTCTGTGTGCCAGTGTGGCTCGATAGGAACGATGTGAAAGATGATACGGGGAGTGTAAACTTCATTTTGCATGTGAATATTTTTGAGGCACATTCCCGAGCGAAACAAATTAACTTAATGATAATAAATTGTGTTCTGCTTTAAAAAAAATGGTATTTTTTGTTTGTTAAAACAACAGCCTTGAGTGCAAAGGTTGGTTTTCCCTAAAGGGAAAATTTGTATTAAACCAAATTTGTGCACCATGTACTATACCTAACATAAATAGAGTTGGATATTGCGTGCTCATCAGTATCTGAAAAAATAAACGTCTTGTATTGTCCAAACAACAGACTGACATCGAGTGATGGCTGGGAAATCATACACAGAAGCTCTGAGTTGCTGGTGAGGAATCGGAAATAAAATCTTGTTTTTGTCTTGCTTCGGATGAAACGTTCAGTTGGTCAAACAGATAAAATGTTCCCAAAATCGTGAATACAGTAATGTTTCGATTATATCACTATGCGTTTATATCAATACTCGTTTATATCACCCTCGATTATATCACGGTTTTGTCTCGATTATATCACGCTTTTTGAAAAACAGACAAGGCACACTACGTTGTGATCCAATTAAGCTACATATTGTGTCCTGCCACTTTTAAGATATTTTTACAATTGATTTGCTAATTTACATGTAGGGTAATGAGCCTATTATTGGGTTTCGGACTATTTCGTTAAGGGTTTATACATGATGAGGTCGGTCAAAAGTTTAGTTATTTTTTATTCTTTTACCTTAAAGAATAGATTCTTAAGAATGCATCTGAAATTTTTTTGGATGTCCAAGCAGCAGAAGCAATGTTATATCGCTGTTCATCTTGGACCGAGGGCGTGGCACGAAACGTTAAGCGTTGTTGCAATGACTAGGATGGCCGAAATATCTTTCGGCTGATTCCAATTTTTGTTTTAAATTCTTCGTAACTTAATTGCCGTGTCCTAGGGCATGTTCAGGAGCGTTTTATTTTGTATAGGAGTTTCAAAGTAGAACTGGAACTGAAACATTCACATCCCCAGCAGAGCGTTTTGTTTTATAATTTCTTTTAAAATTTAAAAGTGTTATACGACGCCGTTCTATTTGTTGCTGATTTTAAAACACGTTTAGTACTGCAAAGTTTTCAGCACAGACACTTAGACCCGATAGGCTGGGGAAAATAAAATTGAATGTAGTAACGCTGAAGGCATGGCGAGACATGAATTGTAAATTAAATAGAACATCTGCTAAAACTGCTGCTGGGGAGAGCAAGTTATAGGGTTAAAATTTTCAGTTTTATATTATAGAACTGTCAAAATTATGAATCTAGAACTGAAACACTCCTGAACATGCTCTAAAGAGGGTGTCTGGTGTAGTGGGTAAAAAAACGACTTATTTTTCATTCGCTTAATTGTTAGTTATCTGCAGGAAAATCTAACAAAATAATGAGCAAAACAAAATAGTATTGATATGGTGGGTATTCCGAGATATGCATTTTCTCTTGAAGGGATGTGGATACTTTTCTTTTGGAAGGACAACATCAGCGAAGTGAAGCTGTGTGGAGAAAAATTATCCGCTGATGCCATACCATTTGATCCAATGCGTTCTACAAGATGGCTTCAAATGGGTAGTATGATAATAGAAACATGTCAAAAATAGGCTCATTACCCCACTATGATTTATTATTTTTGACTAACTTTAACTTTTTATTACTTTTTGTTTATAGAAATACATGGATTAATGTTTGAATGTAATCTTTTGTTTTGTTTTGAATATATCACGCTTCAAATATATCACGCTAAAATACAGAGCAACCGTGATATAATCGAAACATTACTGTATACTTTTATTAGCTGATAGCTTCGCTATTGTTTTGTGATATACGAATACTCTATTCAGAATCCGACACTTAGTGAAAGAACTAAACTAGCGTCGGATTGACGCTAGCTCCAAAAAATGAAAACCCAATTTGTGTTTCTGAAAAAAACCCTTGTCCTGCGTGATGTTCCGCAAGAAAAGGAGTCCTGACTTAAGCCGATGAAAATGAGATTGCATTGGCTAGATTTCATTTCATTAATTCTCATTTACTCAGAAACACAGATTGTGTTTTCATTTTTTGGTACTAGCGTCAATCTGGCGCTAGCTTAGTCCTGTCATTAAATTAGTGTCAGATTCTGTTGAGAGGAACTCGAAACGCCTCCCCAACAACTGATATAATAAACCAAAGGTCCACTCGTGATTTTATTCTTAGATTTAGAAACATTATTTAGAGTATTTTTCTATCTGCCTTTACATCTGAACAACGTAACCCCACATTTAATTACTCCTAAATCAGCGATTCTCAACCTGGGGTCCGCGGATTCCTAGGGGCTGCAAAATAACTACTGGAGGTCCGCAAAGAATGATATATTTTCCGCATGAAAACTACAATTTACATTTTTATCATAACTGGCTGGAAACAATTTAATGATAACATAGAAAACCTATCGGGCCGGATCATTTGGCTGATTCCGAAGGGGTTCGTGGTGCCAAACATGTTGAGAACCGCTGCCCTAAACATTCTACCTCAATGACAAATAATCAATTGCCAAATTTCACTGATCCCATTTCCTCAAAGTCTCCAAGAGTGAAATATTATTCTCAAGAGCCTTCTGAAACATGGATGGTTTTCTTAATGTGAAAGGTAAAGCTGCTAAATGTTAGACATATTTCAAATGATTTTGCTTTGCGATTCTTTGCATTGAAAGAGATCGTGAAAGTCAACAAAGACAAGCTTCGCTTTACCACCGATAACCTTGGGCAAGCTAAAGAGATAGCCTTCTGGAAGCGTTTTCCGCGTGAGTCGCATGAGTATCGTATATAAATTCCATCTCGTGGCGTTGAAATCAACGGCGTCATCACCTAGTCCAATCTCACTGTTGATGCGTAAACTGAAGTATGGTGTTGGTCGTTCCGAGGATAGCATTCTCAATGAAGTACTGGATTTCAAGCAAGCGTAATCAGTATCACTCGGCGCAGAGGTTTACCGTCCATCAGTTACAGCGACTTATGCCGGGTTTGCATTACCTAGCTACAGGTTCATAGATATAATTTGTCTTCCGAACCTTTTTTGCGTCTCATATGATAAACTGTCTTAATCGCGAAACAGCGTGGTAACACAGCCAACTACTGTTCTAATAAGGCATCAGAAAATTATCGGAGAAAATGGTTCTACGGCGTCTCGATAATCGGGATAAGGCGATTTGCAGTTTTGTTGCCGAAGGGGAAAGGGAACGAACGAATGTGTGGTGCAACTTTCATCAGAAAACCAAGCCGCTTTTGCAAAAAAGTTAAAAAAGTTAATATCATCTCTGTCCTTTAACATAAAAAGAACATTCGAATTAGTTTCATTGATGTTCTCTCGGGGAAGCTTTATCAATGTGACTTTCATCAGAAAGGCACATGCATTTTTCGAACCGGTTCTCATGGTAAAGAGGGACAAGTCTGTCTTTGCCGTGAGACATGTTGGTAGGCTTGAGCGATTCCTAGTAACTTCGCCTAAGCTCGACTCCTGCCAACAGAAGACAAAAGATTAGTCCGTATGATTTTAAGCCTGTTTCTAATGGCCCTGCCACTTATAGTTTTCCGATCTGTATAGTTCATGTATAGTTATAACACCAACGTTTCATAACTTTCCCTACTTAGTAACCTCTAGTTAATTGAATGTTGTGAAAATTGGCCACAGACCACGGCACCTACCTCGTTGTGGGGGCTACGTCTACCGCCGAAAACTACATCGAGTAGATCGCGACGAAGTGGAGTGTTAAATGGCTCACTTGTATCGTGACAAAACTTGGAGATAATTGGTTGAAGAAACGGACATCGGTGCCGAGAGAAACTCCACCACCGGGAAACTTTCAGTCGGAGTAGGCTAATTTCACCGCCTGGAAGCTAAATAGCTCAAGGAAACGGGTATCAGTTTTGGGAGAAATTCCGCTGCCGAAGAACTCCCAGTCGGATTAAGGTGAGTTTAACGCCGAGGACCATCCGAGTAGATCGAGACAAAGCTGGGAACTAAATGGATCAGGAAAACCGGAGCTAAATGGTTCATGGTATCAGGAGCGAAATGGATCACTGAGACAAAAGCTAAATAACTCACGAAAACGGGAGCTAAACGGCTCTCAGCAATGCCTTGCGGTAACTTACCGGTGGGTAATATCCGATTGGAGTTCGTGGCTAAATGGCTCAAGTACGCAGAGGATCTATATAGCGTAATAGACAGAGAGAATGACGGAAAACACGAGGAATGTCGGGAATTAAATGGATGAAATGTCGAGTCATTTCATGGATCTAGCGAGGGTCCAAGTCAACTTCAGCAAACTCGTGAGCAAGAGACTTCGTGATCGCTAAAATCACCGGCGTCTTCGTGTGCAGCTGTTACGCACCTGCAAGGTGGATCGTGTAGTATTTCAGCCTAATGTTGGAATAGGTAACCGAGCAGTTGATTGGCCGAAAGTCGGTAGTCATTGGTGATGACTTCAGTGTTTGGGTTGTGAATTGGGCAGTAGAGTAACCAACACAAGAGAATGTATCCTGCAGGAAGCTCTTGTGAAGTTAGACGTACGATTGTGCAATGAAGGTTTCGGAGAGACTGGAGGGAGTCTGTCATCGACGTCACATTCTGTAATCCTTTACTGCCGCGAACATAGGCTGGAAAGTGTGTGAGGCGATTCTTTACCACATCCGGCTAAACAACTCTGCTGCAGCGCGGAGGACGACCGGCGAGTGAAAGTGGAAGATCTCTTCGTTGAGGCACTTCGGGCGGACAGCGAGACCGAGAAAGTTGATCTAATAAGAAAGATTGTGACAGCTTGTGACGCCACAATGCTGCGAAAATTGGAGCGATACAGTAGACGGCGTCCAGCACCCGGTCCGCGTGGAATATCAACCAAGGCCCTTAAAGCTGTGATCCTCGTATATCCGGATATGTTCAGGATGGTTCTGCTGAAGTGTTTAGATGATAGCAACTTCTACGAATTGTGGAAGGTACAGAAGCTGGCGATGCTGCTAAAGCCAGGGAAGTCATCGAGTGATTCCGCCTCGTACAGACCTATGCCTGCTGGACACACTCAGAATTAAATTAATCGACATCCGGTTGCGCTTCAACAACCTTGTCGACAACGGCTGCGAAAAGTCGGCGAAGGCAATGAACGGGATAGTGAGAATAATGCCAAACGTCGGCGGTCCGAAAAGCAGCACGAGGCGCCTGTTAGCTAGCGTCATCGATACTGTGATATGGGTTTCAGGGCGGGGACGTAGCTCTGAAAACCAAGCGCAACCGCGAAAAGCTGTCCAGGACGTTCTGGCTGATGGTCTCATGAGTCGCGAGACCATACAGAACAATACAGTCGGAGACAGTATGCGTTATCGCCGGGATGATCCCCAACTGCATCACTTTGGCGGAGGATATCGAGTGCTACAATTGAAGAAATGCCAGAAACGTGAGAATCGATTTGGTGGTAAGGTGGCTGCAGGAATGGGACAATTCGGCTACCGGCTCATCCTAAACCTGTTGATGTGGTTCAATAGAAATCACATAGAGATCAACTTCCACCTGACACAGCGCTTGTCGAGCCACGGTTTCATCAGGAGATATCTTCATCAGTTCGGGACAGGCAACGTTACCGTTGTGCCGGAAGTGTGAAAATATCGAGGAGACACCGAAGCATGTGGTCTTCGATTGTCCGAGGTTCGAAGTGATTGCGGGATACAGGAGATAATTGAAACGGGAGAGTCTGACATTAACTCGGATAATGTCGTCTACAAAGCGATAAGCGACGCCAACATGTGTAACGCGTTCAAGAGAGTGGAGAGGCAGATCATGACGCCGTGAAACTCTGTTGGAGTAGGTCTTCAGGTCGCCAGCAAAGCAGCTCCTCCCACAATCGACAAACTAAACACGGCACCCTACCGGTAGGCCTGAAAGAAATATAGCGACAATAGACGAAGATTCACCGCCGGTGACTAAACTGAGTAGATCGCGACGAGGCACCACCATTTGCGGGTCGTCGGGGCACCAGAGAACTGAACGCCTTGCTTCACCAGAATCACCGGACCTGGTTGGCTCGGTTTCGAAAGAACCTCTCGCCGGGGAGTTCTCCGTCGGAGTAAGCAAGATTCTCCATCGGCGACTAGACCCAGTGGCTCGCGAACAAGTCGAGAGTTCAACGGGAAAGTGGTGCTAAATAGCAAAAGAAGAAAGAGAACCAAAGGGATCAGGAAGTTGTGTTGCTAAATTGCACAAGGGAGCCGAGTCGTATATATGGCATACGGGAGCCGAAGGGCTCAGTAAATTAGACAATTTGGAGTTTGTCACCCAGATTGTCCTCGTAGGGGTAGAGCACTAATTCTCGATCCACGGCTAGCTTCCCTACTGCGGAACAGAAATTGCCACGTTGTATGCATAGCCGAAAACGGGTAGTCTGTCGAGGAGGGGTGCTGTAACCCTACGGAAGCAGCTAACTACTATGTAGTCGGATTAGAGTATGCGCTATGCACATAAAAAACCCCTCCCGAAGTAATGTCGTAAGGTAGTGCCAGGGAGGAATCAGGTTCCGTGGAAGACTAGTTGTTTTAGCTGGTCGAGTGGCTGCCTAAATCCGTTACCTGAGATGTTAGGGTTTTGTACATTTTGTTCCTGCTCTGGGTGTTTTAGAACTTTGTCCCTCTGCGGAAAAAAATACTTCTTAAGCAACTGAAAGTAGCGTTCCTTTATGGATTCCACATCTATATGGTGGTCAAGTCGACTGCCATATACTGATGAGACTAGATCGAAACGATAATCCTAACTTACGTGCAACGAGCAAGCAACTAACTTATTCAAGCTCAGCATTGACCCATAAACAAACGGGCAAGGATTCAAAAACAATGCAACAATGGCTGTTGAATCATACCGGTAGATAGTTGTGGGTCAGTTCATTTTCTAAATTACGAGTAAATTGCCAAAACAAATTAGCATCTTGTTGGTTTTGATAGAACCATGATGGAAAAGTAATTGGTTCCGCAACAGTTGGGCGAAAAACAATTAAATTTTCTCCGAGCATGGTCGCGCTTCCAGTCAGTGGGAGTTTTGTTTTTGCTCTGATTGAAAGGATGCAGTGGAAAGTGCCCCGGAATCATTCCGTTTGGCAGTGCTTAATAGCAATTTATTTTGTGATTTCTGTTTTATTGCTTGTTCGCGCTTAGTAGCTAGGTTGTTGGAATTGAACGGAGATGGACTTTTTTGTCAATGGAGATCTTTTGGAAGGTGAGGGTTAGTGAATTGTCTGGGGTGGAATATTGTTGTGTGTTTGGAAATCAGTCCTTTTTATTTGTAATAGTAGAACCTTCAAAAATATTTTTTTCATTTCAGCTTGAGGCTTTTTTTTCGAAAATACATCTACAATGAGAGACCATCATTGTTTACTTTCTCTTCTGTAAATAATTCGGTCGCTTTAGCATTTATCCCTCAACTCTAGTCAAAACCTTAGTCTTCCGATATGTATTGTAAAATAAGTAAAAAATGCTATAGTGACGCTGTAAAAATTTAAAGAGAAAGTAAACAAAGGGAGTCTCTCATTGTAGATATGACGGTTTGATTAAAAGCTCTAGAAATAGTGTTTTCGTTTTTCGGAGCTAGCGTCAATCTGGTGCAAGCCTAGTATTGTCACTAAGTTAGTGTCGGATTCTGATGAAGCAAATTTCATAACTAATTTAGTTATGTTTTGTAATCTTCGCTGCCAAAGATGGTTTCAAATAATTTTCACAATAGTGAAACTTTTTCCGCTAAGGAAAAATATAGCATAGATCCACGCTAATGTTGGTATCAACGATCCTTATTTGCTTGGAAACCAGATCGATTGGCGTCGCTCACTGATAGGGTGGCCAACACTACGGTTTTTGGCCGTAGATCTACTGATTTCTGTCCTTTCTGCGGATCTACGAATTAGCTCGTGGAATCTACAGAATTTTCATAACTTCCTCCGAGTTCAGCGGAAGTTTTGAAAAAATAATACGTGTTCAATTTTTCCAATCGAATTTCTTTTATATACGCCCAATAACACGGGGTTACAACATAAAAAATGAATGTACTTTAGAAGTGGTCTGTTAAAGGTTGTAGATCTCGTCAAATACAACGTAAATCCACGTTAGATCAATTCAATATACCCTCAAAATCTTGATTTGTAGCAAAAAACCGTTTTTCGGGATTTTCAGTGGTCATTTTCCAACAAATTATGGTTGTTTTCATATTGTTGGCCCAAAACCGCAAAGTATCTTTGACATAAGAACTTAACATAGCATACCGTTGGGAGGTCATGTCTTCTTCTTTCTAGAGCTCTTAAAAAATTTAAAATCGGCTGAAAATTTATCGCGCAGAAACTTTGTTAATGCCGAAAGTTCCGAAAAATAGTTTTTTTTTGTCATAAATCAAGATTTTGACGGTATAAAACATTTTTCAAGTATTGTTTTGTGTTGCATTTGGCGAGATTTACAACCTATTGGTCACTGCATAGTGACGTCATGCATTAAATGTGACAAGTGGTGGTCCTGTTGATTATATTTTGAACTTAGAGATTATTCGTATCCTCAAAATGATTTTTTGGGAAACATTTCAAATATATTGGGAATCATGTTTTTGGAAGTATAGATGTACTCTAGAACGTCTTACAATTAAATTGTGCTATTCCCTATTGTGGGGAAATGTATACGAAAGATCTAATAAGTGAACTAATTAATTGTTTATCAATTACTTCTAGTGTTCTCTGAATCGATAAGTAGTTTTGCTGTAAAATTTCTTGGGAATTGATTATTAGCACTAAGTTTATTTTAATTGAATTCAAATTTGTTAAATCCAAACTGTAAACAAAAGGACCAGCATTTGTCAAATTTGTGACGTTAAGGTATTTCATACAATGGTCAATACTAGGTCACTTGAAAAGTACAAAATCACTGCAGCACCATGTAATGGGTGCGTTTAGCCTATTGTTTTTGTTTCAACTATACCAGACATGCTTCTCAGAATCAATTAAATTCCGGCTTATTGACAGATACTCTGAAAACCACGATGTCCGTATAAAGATCAGATAACAAAACAATTTTATTTATTTCAGTTTTTCCTTTTTCCACGTCCTCCCAAACAACCGAACGCATACATCGACAAAAAAGCTCTCGCTTATACATAAAAACAACTGTGCCCTACTGATAGCAGCACAGGGCTCTTTCTGACACATCCCGGCGGTCTACTTTCGAGAAGCAGGTCACTGAAACTAATTTGCAGTAAGGAGCAAAATTTTCGTCTTACCTTGTACGGCTTTTTGTTATCCTCCTCCATTTCAGTGTAGTTTGTTGTTTTTATGCTCACTATCTCACTTAGCACCGGACCAGCACAAACTATATGTTGTTCTGAGCCTTGACACAAAATGCGACAACTATCTTTATTTGGATGTTGTATCGCTTCACTTAAAAAAATAACTACTTTGCTCTGTTCACTCAATTATAGGGGTACAGTAAACTTGGACACACACGCTTCGCACCGTCACCACTTCTATGCACCTTTTCACTTTCAATGCACTCACAGGAATGGACGCACTAAGGCAGAGATCACCCAAATTATATTCTTCCCCGTTCTGACTCCTGATAGACAGCCAACCCACTAACCGATATGTACTTCGCACCTTTGCCAGCAGTGAACGTAAAAGCACGACCGTACGAAGCTCGTGCAAGATTGGCAATAAAAATGTTGAACTTTTGTGTCCAGCCAGACGACTCCACCTAATTTTCGAGAACAAAGAGAGCATCGAATAGTGTAGCGATATGGTGAGCGAGCAGTGAGGGGTCTCCGTTCTCACAATCAGAATATTCTCACGCGGGTGAAATGACTACGATATCACAAACACAACGGTGAGTTTGTTGTTTTCAGCGGTCGGTGTCTCGCGAGAGTGATTCAAATGTATATCTTCGGATGGAGAGGGATTGCAGCTGGAGACGAATACATTCGCGTGAGAAAGTAGCGCGAAACAAGCACGTGTTTTTGTGATGTCGTCATATGTATATGCTGGCTAAACGTCAGCAGGAAGAATTTTCTCAGGTAATTGAAAAAGGCGTAACTTGAGATTTGACGGCGAATTGTTGAATAATTTATTGCTCTATCAAAGCTAATCCTTGAGGCATGTGTATTATATACGAGAATTCAGTTGTTGTCAGTAATCACATTTTTTTAAATTTCCACTAGTGACTGTTGTTAGAGAATGAACTTTTGCTCCTCATGCTGATGTAAATGTCGTAATCACGAAACAAACCATCCAAATAATTCTAGAGAAAATTTTCAATAGCACGTAAGCAGGGCCGCCGAGAGGGGGGGACCGGGGTGTTTCCCCCCGGGCCCGGAGTTCTGAAGGGGGCCCGGATTTTTACCAGAAACTAAAATTTTGACAAACACTTTTTCGACCAAAATTTATTTGAGAATGCAATTAAAACTTCAATATCTTGTATATGAGGTAACTAATGGCGAAAGTTCTAAACTACTGCATATTTGGTATCAACTATGTTTATCCCAACCTAATTCTCGCATCGAAACGAGATCAGTCTCGAGCGGGCATAGCGAAATTTGTACATTGAATGTCATGTACGCAGCTCACCTAGGTTCGAATCCAAACCCCGTACACAGGAATAGATTTTTTATAGAAAGATTCATAACCTGAATGAAGAAGCGAATGACCTTAAGGTTAAAATGTCTATAATCGAAACAAAAATATGATCAGACTTGTAAGAGTTAAACAATTAAATGGTTTGATTAGAAGTCATGAAGTTGTCTTCAAATTTCGCCAACATGAAATCGATTTTTTTGATCTATTCAATTTCCAATCTTCGAAAGCGCTGGATTAGAATCGACAGTAATTATTGAAAGAAAAAACCCTGCTTAGGGTTGCCACAGCGGTTTTTGGGGGCGAACTCCGTGTCTTCGTTCAGGTAAATCCGAATTCGCCTGGATGCCCTTTTCTCTATACCAGGAATCGTCCAGCACCCAGTCCTCGTAAACATCATCCTCGGGTTGCAGGCTGTAATTGTTAAGGACCTTCTCTTCAATGGATCAATGTTCCTTACAAAGATTCTCGAAAGAAACTGGAGTGTGATTTCACACCCTGTGTTTGTTTACTGAGGAGTGAGCGTGAGATTTCGAACGTCGCTTCCTGAACGTACCGATCTTGTTTTTATTTTTGATCTATTTACTAGAAATCAGTTACAACATTCTTGTAATATATTTTAAAGTGTGCACACCAACACAAATGAAAGATTTTTCCTGTTTTTATTGGATTATGAATGTTTTTGAAACGAGCATAGCGTAAAATCCAACCACAACCCTTATTTGAAATTTGATCCATGTTTCTCATTTTTTTCCATTTTTAATTCCTACATGGATTTTTTTTTATTTTGTTAAAATTTCATTGATCTATTTTTTCAAGTTGTGGATTATATTTGTATTTCTACAATTGTAAGATTCTGCCTTTCTTATACTTTTATCTTATCCATCTTTTCACGTTCCTTACTTTTGCTTTTTTTTTTCTATTGCTATCATTATCACTTACTTTAATTTATAGTTCTCTCTTTGTTATTTCATTTTATTCGCAATTTTTCGAGAAAATTCTTCTTTCTTTATTTTATTTTTCTTATTGTTTCATGTGTGTGTGTATGTGTGTGTATGTGTGTGTGTATGTATGTGCGTATGTGTCAAATAATGTCACTCATTTATCTCAGAGATGGCTGGACCGATTTGCCCAAACTTAGCCTCAAATGAAAGGTGCAACCTTCCCATCGGCTGCTATTGAATTTTGGATCGATCGGAATTCTGGTTCCGAAATTACGGGTTTCAGAGTGCGGCCACACTGAAATTTCTCATATAAACTATAGGAAAAATTAAAAATAGAATTTTTATTTTTGATGCTAAATGTGTTCAAGGTGCATGAAACGTCGAGATTTGATGCAAACTCGAAAAAAAAATTTGACTACGATTCACTTTTTTGGATTTTGGCACATTTTTGCCTTTCTCATATAGAAAGGTTATGCAATCACTCTGAAAAACGTCAACCTAATTTTTTTTTCGACTCGTTTAGGGTTTCTGGATTTTAACAGGGGCGTAGTTGATGGTTTACGGAGAGGGGTTACACCCCCCTTCTACTGTTCGCGCCCCTCCTTTAAAAATCTCCTTAAATCACCCCTCAGACCACCACCCCATCCAGCCCTCATACCCCTCCCTTTCAACCCCATCATCTTTAAACCACCACTATATCACAAAGCATACCAATTTAAGCTGGGGAGTCGTTCGTTCATGGGACTTTCGCCCTCTTCACATACCCAGCCCCGCATGACAAAATGAGTTAGCAAGCAGATAACATTGATCTAATGCTGATTAGGCTAATGGAGTATGATATTTTTTTGTTTCAAGTGTTTCACCGTCGACACGTAGCTCATCAAGTTCGTGGCTGGCATCCCATTGTGTATAAGTGCAAAGTGTACTAAGAATGTAATGGACATTTCCACGATTATGTTGAATATAAAAAGCCTCCGTGCCATAGTTTAGAGAAATGAGAAAGGCACAATTGCACCGCTAGGTAGATTAAAAAAGGTTTTTTTTGTTGACCATTTTCCTATACGTTTACATTGCTTTTTTTTTTATTTTCCTGAAAAAACATTTGATTTATCTTTTTTGCCACTATACGTGCTTGTTCTTCACTTGACATTTAGTTCGTTGTTTGAATTTGTTTCAAATTTAAATTCTAGTGTTTTTTATGTTCTTTAAATAATTTCCATTTTATTCATTTTCTTCGTGTTAATTTTTCATTTTTTTGATTGTATAGTATACCATGTCGGCTTTTTCTACTATTTTTTGTTTTCCATTTTGTCTGTTTGCTCCGTTTTTGTTTAATACTTCCAATTTTCTTTACTTTTTCGTCTTTTCATCATTCCAATTTTCCAGTTTTTAAAAATTTTACGGTTAGTCCATTTTTTTTAAATTTCTCTATGATTATTTTATTCTTGTCTTTTATATAGGCTCCTATAATTTTATGCATTCTTATAGTTTTATTTACTTTTTCTATTGTTTTAAATATTACTTGTTTTAATGGTAAATAAATTTTATTATTCTTGATTTATCGAGTTATTCAGTTTTATGCATTTTTTATATTAATGTTTGTATTCTTTTCAGTAGTTTTTTTTTCATTGACATTGATTCTTAAAAATTTTCCTACTTTCCTATCGATTTTTCATTGTTTTCACCATTTGTTCAATGTTCGACTTCTTTAATCTTCCCAATATGTTTTTCTAGTTTCCTGTTTTCTTTTATCAATTTTTTATAGGTTTTATTTTGGTTTTTCTCGATTTAACATTTTTTGACAATTGACATTAATTTGTTTATTTGGTTGATTTTGTTGTTTTTAGCAAATTTGTACATTCTTTTAATATTTATTTTCCTATTGTTTTTATATTTTGCTGTTCATCTCCGCTTAGATATTTTTAATTTTTTTAATTGCTACATTTTTAATCTTTCCATTTTCTTACTTTTATAAATACTATTGACAAAAATGGTGCTTTTCAAAGTCGCCAATACTGTCGAAGAGGTATTAAAAAACTCCCAAAGTATAAAAAACTCTACGTTCTTTTTTTTCCTTCATTGGCACTTCAAACAACTAGAGCTAAAACCTGGTACATAAATATAAAATTTCAGTGTACTATACATAATATCAGTGAACTCCAATGGATTTCAAACATTAACTTTTTTGTACTCAGGCAATACATAGTGGTGGGGGCCCGTACATTGGACCCCCCGGGCCCGTATTTTCTCTCTGCGGCCCTGGACGTAAGTAACAATGAGAGATTCTCTTTGGGGTCTTTCTCTTCTGTTCATTACTCGGCCATTTCAACATTTACTACTAAACTCTTTGCATAATATTCTAGTAAAAACCGTCGCCTTTCGATATGTACTGAAAAATTAGTGGAAAGTGTTGTAATGACGTCGTAATAAACGAAAGAGAATGTAAACAAAGAGAGGCTCTCAATGTTACTTACGTCCTATTGAAAATTTTATCTAGAATTAACATCTGTTCCTGTATTTGCTGTGAGCATACCTTCAACTTTTTATTTTTGCGGAAAATAGCGCGCAGAAACTCCATTCGTTCATTATAAATTATTCTAAAAATATCGTTTAAAAAATTCACTTCCTCTTTTCAAAACTGTGACAATAAATTAGCTTGCCTAACTTAAACTATATTCAGTGATGACCGGATTGGTCAGCCCCCGATTTTGTCCGTTTAATGACTTTCTTCCAAATTTTCCCGGTTTTGTCGACCTAAAATACACCAAGGGGCTGATAAAAATGGTTAATCACTGTAGCCACTTTACATTTGCAGTGGCTTTCACTTCTTATCTATTCTTACACTGATAAAATTTTCTATATTGAATTGATTATTTGCAATTTACACAAATTATTTATATCATATGAATATCATGTGAAAACTATTGAAGTGTATGTGGCGTACATCGAAATTATAAAAGTTTGCCACATAGAAGTAGATATACGTTTCATAGCCAGTATCCACATTATTTTTTGCACCTTTTTTATGCACATGCACATCATGTGTGTGAAATATATAAAATATATGATTGGATTTTTAGTAGTGTACTCAGTAGAAACACATAATTGCCTCTTGGTCTAGTTTAAAATTCTCGTCCTATCTGCTACAATATTCATAAATTGCCAAGAACAAACGAACAAGTCCACTGCCATTGTCAAACTATAGGTATGTGCATACTATAGGTAAGTTCTCAGTTGATTAAAGTTAAAGTTGGATTAGAATTTCGTATCACAACATGCTTTCCTGACGATGATATCTTATATTTACGTAAAGTATCTCTAGCACAGACAACCACACATAATTTTTAGAAAAAGTAATGCAATTGCAATAAAGAGCACACATGCAGTGGCGTAACCAGAATTTAGTCTGATAGAAAGGGGGAGGGATTATAACTGAACGGGGCTTGCAGGAGGGAAAATGGCCTCGGAATGTACCGCTAGGTCTCTGTCTTTCTGAAACGGATCATTGGAAAATCAGTAGAGCTAACACCTACTAAATCCTGAGAATAAGTTATTTGCATGGAATGATTGAACTATATGCAGTACTTTTTTCATAATACCATCGATCAGTGGGATCTAGAGGGCGAACACACACAAACACTACAATTCTGAGTGCCAATGAGCTGTTGGAAACAGTAGCGAGGGCATGTGATTTAACAATGTCAAGGAAAATGGAGCCGAGGAACTACCGGCCTCCGGCGTACCGGTGGAACGAAAGGCTCAGCATCCTCCGGGCTACCAGTCTAAAGAATCCACAACAAAAGTTCGAAGCGACAAAAGGTCGAAAAACAAATGGTCGAAAATACAAAAGGTCGGATAAATTTAAAGTCGTAATCAAATTTTTAACCATTCATTTTTTAAAAAAAAAAAACCCTTTAAGGGAAAAAAATCAAACATCACAGGCTGTGATTCACAGCAAATATATTTATAGATAAATTTTAAAGGTTTGGCAATGTTCAAACAAAGGTGAATTTGCATTTTTGAAAATATAATTTTAGCCTAAATAGTTTATAATATATTTAGAAAACCTTTTTCTCTGTATATTATAGCGAAACATAGCGAAAATTGTTTAACAATATTATAGAATTAAAAATTTCGCATACCAATCATAGTTAGTTCACCATTTTTAAAGCAGGAAAGTAATTGTGGTAATACAATTAATAAATAAATGAATGAATATATGAATAAATAAATATGTAAATAAATAAACAAATCAACACTGCCGCCTAATGGGGCTACGCCACACCCAAACAAACATTTTTGCTGGATATTACCTTGAACAGATCTTGTTCAGCTTATTTTCTCGGATCAAAGGTTTGTTCAGCTCGTTTTGATTGTTGGGCATCGCTTTATTTCGTGTGCTGTCCGTCGTCGCTCCGCTCAGAAATTTATAGCCCCTATGGTTGAGTTAGCCGGGCAAACGAGTGGCTCTCGGGTTTTCTTACGAGGGAAATAGCACCTTATAACACGTTTTTAAAAGTCATAATTTTTCCAGACAAAAATTAAATTTTCTCATAGAATATTATACTAAATGTAATTTTAAATCAATACGATCCTAATAAGAATCTTCCAAAATTGAGATGCTTTTAAAATTGAAATTTGCGTGTCAGTTTTTATCTGCAGGTTTATGTTCATTTTTCAGTTCAAGTTACATGTAAGATTGTGTTAAGGTTGAATTATAAAATAGCAACAAGTTTCCTTTACAAGCTTGCTTACGAGTTTACGTAATGCTTGTATACTTGTATACGATTTATATTAAAGTTTGCATGTAAGCTAGTTAACAAGTTTGTATACAAACCTGTACTCAAGCTTGCATATTAGCTTGCTTACAAAGTTGTGTAATAGCTTTTATTCGAGTAAACGCATACGCATTTGCATACAATAATAAATTTCCAACATGTGCAGTAGTTTGATTTGCACACAAGTTTACGTGTAAGTTTGTGCACACTTATGCATGCAAGTCTGCGCACTAACTTGTACACAAGTTTATATTCTAATTGTATTCAAACTATATAGAAGTTTGTGTTTCAAACATTCATACACGTTTGTGTTTCAAATTTGCATACCAGCTTACGCAATGCTTTCATACATATTAGCATACAAGATTGGATACAATCTACATTAAATTTCACATGCCAGCTCGTGTACACATTTGTGCACAAGCATACATAGAAGCTTTCACAGAAATTTACGTTCAAATTTTGCTTGAAAGTTTACGTTTAATGTTTGCCTACAAGCATTAAACACAAACTTGCGTTCCATGTTTGCATAACTTTCTTGCAACTTGAAAAATAAGTTCGAGTTCATCTTGAATGCATGATTGCGTTCATCTTGAAGGCAAGTTTGAGTTCACTTTGACTGCAAGTTTGCGTTCTGGATTGGGATTTGTGTATTAGCTTGCATGTAAGATGGTGTTATAACGTCGCTGTTGTGCTATCTTATGACAAACGCCATTTTGGGGTAAGCTGAGTTAGATATGCCATATTGCTTGTCTAAAGAATTTCTACAAAGTGGCGTTTTCAGAATTTTGAGATTCTGCTTTATTACTGAGATATAGCAAAAAACGTGCTGAGAAATTGTGAGTTGTTTGTTTCAAATGACTGTATCTGAGGATTGGCTCAAGTTATCTTGATCTATTAGTTGTTTTTCTGTGTAGAACTATCAGAGAAACACAATGGCATACTTAATCATTTTTGAAATAAAAATACGCGAATTGTGAGAAAAATGCAGTTATAGGTTTAAACTAGAATTATGCCATTTTTGGCAACACTGTAACAAAAAATTACTAATTTTCTAGATTCCCTGAATCATTTCCTTCAAAATGCATTTCACCGATTGTTTGTAGTCCAAATTAAGCCAAAGATATGACTAAAAGTTAATAATTGATGCTTTATTTGCATGGAAAAAATTCCACGCACGATTATGACACGTCATACAAATTTTGTCTATGACAGTGTGAGTGCGTATTTTGTTTACATTTTCAATAAAAACTCGCAGAATAAACAACCGATCTTCGTAATATTATAGAGATTAATACAGAGTAGGCAGAAGCGTCAATTGTCTTTTTTTAATTGTTTCTACTATTTATAAGTTTCAAGACTCTAAAAATCGTTTTTCTCGAAATGTGCTATACATGGCGTTTGTCATAAGAGAGCACAACAGCGACGATAAGCAACCGTGTATGTCAACGTGTAAACAATTTCATGTTTCAAGTTTCCGCTTGTTTGAGTTGAAGTTGCGTTTATTAGCATACCATATTACATACAAGCTTGTGTGCAAATTGGCATTTCAACATTGTACAATTGTACAATTTGCGCTTTAACATTTCGTACAAGTTTTCATGTAAGCTTGCGTACTATTTTGCGTACAAGCTGTATTCAAGCCTGCATTTCAAGTTTCAATGCTTGAAAAACGTGATCTTGCTCGCAAAAGGCGATCATGCACGTAAAGGGCGATCATGCACGCAAAAGTAAAACGAAGGCTTTACCGCATACTTGCATACAGCTTGTGCACAAACTAGTTTGCAAGCTTGAATGAAAACGGGAAACGCATTTTCTCAAACTTGCATACAATTTGCACCACTTTGGCATGCAGGTTTATTCGTACACTTGAAGTGCAAGTTTGCACGCCAACTTGAATCGCAGACTTGAACGCATACTCAATTGTAAGGTGGAAACGCAAGCTAGAGAGTAAACCAGAACATAGAGTAGAACCCAACCTTAAATACAAACTTGCATACAAAACCTACGCAAACCATGTACACATGTATGCAAATTTTAAACGTGAACTTCCTGGCCAGCTGTATATATTTGAACATAAACTTAAATTCCTACTTGTTTGCAAGTTGTATGCCGGAGCGTGCGGTTGGCCCCCGCCAAGGGCGCCAACCTTAGGGGGGCGCTAAAATCTTGGTTTGCTTTATTAAATAAGTGAGGTTAAGTCATAAAATATGTCAGGATAGAAATCCATAGTGGACAGCAAAAAGGTGCATAAATGAGACTCTACCAAAGGCACCAGAAGACTACGCTACGGTCCTGTTAGTCCAGTATAAATAACGAACAAGACTTCAAATTTCAACAAAAATGGTAAAAATAATTTCAAACTTTTTCTGTTCATAGAAACCAGGAGAATGGAAATGTGCTCATGGGTGGTAAAGCAGGCCACCTTTTTAAAGTTGTAGCATAGATCATAGAGTAAGCTAGAATATTTATCAACAAAATAATTCCATGCCGTACCGTGAAAATTGTTTCCTCGATGCCAACATCAGTACCGCAATATCACAAAGTTGCCGTTTCCCAACTTTGGTCCAATCCTCAATTACGTTGAATCTTTGGTTGAAATATCGTATAAGATTTTCGGTGTTCCTGGAAGCATTGGAAACTCCTTGTTTCTTCTCACATATCTAAGGCTAGATACTGTTTGCTTCGGATTTATGGCAGAGCTTCCGCTTGCTGGTATATTGACGGCCTCTCAAGAGAGAACGATCATGCAGACGATCCTTGTCGAAGAAGACGCAAAGCAGTCTCGCCAAGGCAAGGGTCACCCGAAACTAGTTTGTCCCGTCCGGTGCGATTGCCATTCAAAATCTTCGCTTACTTGAGCAAGGGGTCTTTGAAACAGCCAATTTCGTCCTTCAGTAGATCTACGCATGCCAAGTACGCATCGATAAAAACACCATCGAACTCTACTTTGTGAAGGGGTATGTAAACGCGTTAGTTTTATATAAAAGTCTTGTCGCCAGTAACGTCATTTGTCTGCTTTAGACAAAATATCACAATCCTGAGCTTATCTAAGCGAGCTTTCCAGATGTTTGACACAGCTGAATATTTCTGCGTCTTGATGAATATTAGAACACTTAGTGGACTATATTTGATCCGAAAGAAGATTGGATACGGTGGAGCCTGGTTCAATGTGTTTGATTTTAAATGTAAACTTGGAGTCTTTGATGACGAATCTTGTTCGGCATCCATTTTAGGATCATTTGGGTCATTTCAGAAGAGTTCATTTATGCACAAGCCTAGAGCCAGACGCAAAGTTCAAACTGTAGAATATGAAGGAAGTGACAGAAATCATGGGAGATATAATTTGAAAGACATGTCTGAATAAAGAAATATTGTGGTCATCTATGTTCACTCGATATGACTGGATTTTCTTAGAAACTGGAACTAAGAATATTTGTAAACTTAATCCGCAATAGATTATAAAACCATCTTTGGTTCACTTGCTTGTGCAAAAAGATGGGATGTCTGGAATATAACCGGAATGCCGTGACGGCCCTTGGTGTGGTAATTTAAATCTAATGATATGCACCATAATCAACAATCCACCAACCAGTTCAAAGTTCTTAAAACTGTCTTCTTAGTATACTTGATATACGGTAGAGTGCCAATGTTTATGATCACCCTGAATTTTCAAATTGGACACACCTTAAAAGTATTGCACCTCGAAAAAAATTCACCATGCAAAATTTGAGCACAATCGAAAAACAATGTCATAAATCGTCGAGATCTGATGATATGTTGAAAAAAAAAATGCCTTTATGATACAAGAAAAGTTTTTAAATTGAGATGGGACTTGAGTATGTTTAAATCCATGAAATGTCGAAATCTGGTGTCAATTCGAAAAAAACTATTTTCGTGATTTTTATTACAAAATCGCAGTTTAAAAATCAAAAGTATCAGACAAGCTTGTAGAATTGCATGTTTAATCGTACGATAACTTGCACACACGTTCACGTACAATATTGCACGCTTGCGTACAAACTGCATTCAAGCCCGCATTTTAAGTTTTCGCGCAGAAAAAAACAAAACTCAAAAAAAAACATAACTAAACCTAAATTTGGAAAACAAAGCTGAATAAATGCTCTATTGCAATCTTAAACGCAAACGCGAGCTTGTATGCTAACTTAGAGAGCAGGCTAGACCGTATACTTGCAGCTTATACGTAAACTAGTATGCAACCTTGCATAGCAATTTTTTTCATAAACTTGTCACGCATGTAATAATCTCAAAATCAAACTTACATTCAAGACGTACGCAAACTTAAGACACCAATTTGCTAGCAAGTTGTACATAAAATTGAACGCAAACGCCAACTTGCACACAAGCTTGTATGCAAGCTGTGTGCATAACGGAATACTAACTTTACACAGTATTAATCATAAACTAGTATACAAGCTTGTATATACATTTGTATGCATGATTGTACATAAATGTGCACACAAGTTGGCATGCAATATTGCAGGCAGACATGTTTGTCAACAAGTTTATTGAAAATTTTGTGTGCTCAAATTGAACGCAATCTTGTATGTTAGCTTATACACACAAACTTATCGCTAACTTGTATTAAAGCTAGTATGAAAACTTGAAGAGCAATAAATAAATTTAGAACACAAACTTGCATGTTACATAATATTACTTACATACACGATAGCTTACATACGAGATAAACGCAAACTTTAATGTTATTTTATGTTAACTCACATAAAAGTTTATGCAAGCTTAATGAAAGCTTGCGTACAAGCATGCACACAAGTGCATACCAATTTAACGTACAATCAAGCATATATCTGTGTGACCAATCCTGAAATCAATCGCTTGCAATTCAAAATCAGTACTGCCTTGAACATGAGGTCCTTAAAATAGCCAAGCTTGTGCTTCAACGCATCACATATTCTGAACGGTAACCATACCGTCGATCTCACTTTTGTGAGATCGACGGTATGGTCAGCGATGCCAACCTTCCAGTTTAAACTGGATTCTTCCAGTTTTACATTTCTTATAAAAGAAATGTATAGAATTCGCTCAAACTTTCAAGATTTTTTCCGAGGCCCGGAGGGCCGAGTCTTATCTACCAATCGACTCAGCTCGACGATTTGGGACAATGTCTGTGTGTGTGTGTCTGTGTGTGTGTATGTAACGGACAAATTCTCATTCGTGTTTCTCAGCAATGGCTGAACCGATCTTATCCAAACCAATTTTAAATGAAAGAACTAAAAAACAGTATGAACGCTATTAATTTGTTTTTGATTCTGATTGTTAGTTTCCAAGATATGAATGTTTGAATGCGTAAAAATGGCGTTTTTTGCAGTTTTTTTAAATTATCTGCCGAAATTGACATTATAGATTAACAAGTTATATGTTTTTAGACAGCTTTAACAAATACCTTTCGAACAAGCTATAGATTGTTGAAATCGGACTATTATCAAAAGAGATATTTAACATTAAAGGCGGACGAAAGATTTTTATCATTTCCCATTGCCAGAAATATGACCAAAAACATGTAATCTATTATTAACGCCAAAACGGCTTATTTTAGGTCAATAGTATCTACGGAGAATTTAATGGCGGCAATATGCCCTTTCTTTTGGTATTGTGTTTTTGCTGATTAATCTCCCTATGAGTGAGATATTTTCACAAATTTTCTTGGAAGTGATTATATCGAAATGATGTCTTCAGCAAATTTGTAGCTCTTACTTTTGCGAATAACTTTACTAAAGACTTTAAATATCTATTTTGAATACTTTAAAAATTATGGCTTGTTGTTTGTTGATTACTCTTTCTCGCCTATTTATTGTTCAATATAGTAATAATCCATTGAAATAAGCTAAACATTATTTCGATAAAACGAATTTTGTATTTCATTTTACTATCTACAACCGCTAGAAATAATCACCGAACACTTCCAAGTTGTCTGGAAGGAACTTGATAACTTATCAGTGCAAAAATGTTCATTTGTGCGAACCTTCTGACTGCAATTTTTCTAACTTATAACCATCGGATCGATCTGAAACGTATCGGAAATTGAAAAGCGAAATAAATAACTCCAAGCAACGGCGTAGCCAAGAGAAGGTTTTGGGGTTTACCACCATACAACCCCCCCCCCCCACCATACCCAAAAAAATATTGGATTGAAGTTGAAAATTTATTGATGCAGACTGATTTAATTCAATATTACAATAACAATTATCTGATCCGTACATTGATAACCTGTTGTTATAAACATCATGAGGACTTTTGATAAATTGTCGGAATGGGGTCCTGATATGTAACTGATCTATTGGTCTTGATTTCACAGTTGTCTAATTGCATCAATATCAAAATCCTGCCTGAAAACATTCCAATAGAAAATTCCAGAGTTCTGTAATCAATCATAATCCTCAGATTTCTTTTCAAATTGAGCTCGTTTTTGTAGAGATGTACTGTAATAAGGGTTTTATTTAATAGGAAGTGAAGTTAAAATTGATTTAATGTCTATGAAACATAGAACTGCTCACCAAAAAAATACATAACTTTCAAAATTTGCTAAAAATGTTTTTGCCTTTCTCATTCACTCTAAAATTCGTCAATCTAATCCCGACCGGGAGGGCCGAGTGTCATATGCCAATCGACTCAGTTCGTCGAGTTCGGAAAATGTCTGTGTGTGTATGTATGTGTGTGTATGTGGAAAAAATGTGAACATACCGGCCCGGAGCGAGTATGCAGTGAGGGGTTGCTACTTTAAAATTAAAACTAGTTTAAAATTTCTTAACAAGTTGAAAGTTTTATGCAGGACCCGGACCTCCCGGATCTTTCTAAATGATCCGCCGCTGGTTTCAAGCGATGTTTCAGTATCACATAGTATCTAAAGATCGTGGCTGTCGATCCATTGTTCGTATGTGAAAATTGTACTGAACATGTAATATTTATTTCCACCATTGTATTGAACATAACCAGCCATGGAATCGTAGTCTGGACAAATGAGAAAAGCACAATTGCACCATTAGGTGGATTAAAACGGGTTTTTATTTTGGGAATGCGTCAAGTTGAGACGAAAACGTAATATGATTAATAACGAGGATAACACTTTCCGAATGTAGAGAGAAATTTATGAAAAATGACGATTTACATTCGACTCTAGCAGGTCCTGATCGATTTTGATGAGAATTTGATTTTTGTTGTATGGCCAATTATATGTATAGGTTAAATGTTTTTTTTTGGCTCAGTACAATATACATAACCCCTTTAGTAAAATTCAGTTTTCCCACCACAATGCATTGGTTGAGGAATTTAGATATTTTATTAACAGAGCATTAGCAATAATTCGTTTGTATGTCTATTTTATGGGCCATTTTTTCGCTTTCCCATTGATTTGGTTTGAGATTTCTAGCACTGATGTTGTCCTATGCTGATTTGAGCGATTCTCTGAGTCCTGCCACTATCCCATGTAGTATGTGTTATCAAAAACATCGCGAAGCATCAAGTTCTAAATGTTGGCAAACGATATAATATCCGAAGAGAGTGATAAGAGTTATAAGAAATGTCTCATCACACTGTTAGGTGGATTAAAAGCGTTTTTTTTACAACATCCAGTCAAACAGACAATCGGAAAAATCTTCCAGTTTTTTGAAACTTTAGCCAGTTTTATCCAGTTTTTTTTAATATTCATTTATTTAGTTTTTTTTCTCACAAATTGTAACTTGATTCACAGAATTTTCAAGCAAGCGATGGGATGATGCAGAGTGCCGCAGAATAAGATTTTAATCCACCGTGACCTGAACTCTTTTTATACTACTTGTGAGTAAAACGGTACAGGAATGTACATTTTGATTCGATTTCAAATGAATTTTACTCAAGCATAAAGGTGACAGTACATTGTGTCAAATATTTTGATGAACATTTGTTGAATTCTCAGCTAGTTGCTATAGTATCGTTAGAAAGGATTAAGCGCATCCTCAAGTTTAGCAAATGGTCTTAAATTTAGGATTTTGTGGATGTGTAGATTGAAAACCTTCAAAACAGTAAAATTCGACTGTAACTATTAGAATTACATTCAAATTCAAATGTTTAATATTTTTTTTTAATTTGGACAACAATATCAAAAAACCGAAATGTTCTTTAAAAGGTTTGGAACATACGTGTTTACTTAAAATTACGTTCATTGAATCGTTCAGTTAAACATTACAAGGGTAAAGTAAGTTTTTTTCCCAAGCATCCAGTTTTTTCCAGTTTTTTTCTAGAAAGGTTCCAGTTTTTTTGAAAAAAAATGTTGGCAACGCTGGTCAGGAAAAAAATCACCACCGATGATCTCTCTGCCGGAGTGGATGACAGCTAGATAGCATCGGTATCGGGAGAAATACCGCTGTCGAGAAATTCTCAGCACTAGGTAGTAGATAAATAGTAACGAGTAGCGCGAGGAAGGGTGAGAAACCCTAATAAGTTGATTGTAAAGACGTGTGAATCATTACTGCATATCAAGAAGACTGGCAACTCTGTCCAGAATCTGGAGTCAGTAATCGCAACGCCACTTGCGGGCAAAGGAGGTACTTCCCGTAGTGATGCACACATATATACACTTTTACAATAAGCTTCCCACCTTCCTCCAATAGAGGTGCTGTAACCTTTGTCGCTTCGCGTTTGCGTGGGAGAAGGAAAGAGATATCAGTCTTCTTAATATCTAGTCTTCGGGTTTAGTCAGTAGGCTTAATTACTATAAACCAATTCGACACTACCACGAACCAGCGAGCAGCGGTGAACTTGGTCGATTGGTACACAGGACTCAGACCTGCGGGCCTCGGAAAAAAATGTTAAGCTGCAAGGGTTTCTATACCTTTCCTTTATTAGAAACCGATGAAATCAAAACGCTCCCCTTGGTAGTTTTTTGCGCACGGCCCTGAAGGACAGCTCATGAAAAAGAAGTGATGCATTTTATTATTTATTCAACGAATAACTGAGTATTGTAGCTTCTATATTGATTATCTCCCATGTTATCCAGTTCAATGATTATATTCTTGTAGCCTTCAAAGATAGAGCTACGGAAGCTATCTGATACGAGGGAGAGTACTGTGCCAATTATAGAAACAATATAGCTATGGTGGCAAACGTAACAACCGTTACCTAACGCTGATTCTGTTCATAACACTGCAAGCTTCCATAAGTTCCAATATTTTTTTTTCATTTTGCAGTCTTCCGTTAAAGTTAAACGAAGAAGGGGTTTAGTATAACGTAGTTTTCTACTAGCCGGAATGCGCAAGTATGTCGATTACTTTTATATTTTTTTTGTATTATGCCTAACGTCCATTATACCTAGCGTACTTATGCCTAACGTATTTATGCCAAACGTTGCGTACCTGTCTGTTACGTCCGTATACATCGGCGCGTCCCGCATTTATCCCGAAAATATCTGGTCAATTTACTAACTAAACACGGTGGTATTTGCTATTCCGGCCTTCTTAGCGATACATCGATGAGAAGCTGCTGGGTTATGATTACAAGTGTACACAATTTGTATTAAAAGTCAATTATATGTCAAATGCGAACATTACACTGAGAACTAATTTTGCATAATTTTTCTGTGGTGCATGAAGACACAATACCCAATTTAAAAAAAATATAGTTGGAAACAAAATCAAAAAATTCACGCGTCGAGGAACCAGCCAGTTGTTTAATCGTTCGTACAAGACGTCTGCCTTTTAGGTTTTATTGTCTAACTGGTGCCAAAACCATGCCTGTTACTGATGAGAAGAATCCAGCACAAAAAATTCCTAACTTTAAACAATCTAGTTCTTCAACGTCAGATATTTCGATACTACCTCGCAAGGCATCGACTAATGTTTCTGGTTCAATTTTCTGTTTTAACACTAATCTGATCCGTGATATAAATTTGCTGATCCGCCATATACTTAATATTGTACACATGAACAAGTTCAAATGCAAACTTGCAAATTCTTCAACAATCCACCAATTTTCTCAGTGGAATTATAGAAAAGGTTTATGAGAGCCATTCTACCTGTACATATGCTGTATCATTCTTTATAAAATCCGTCTATGGGATAGAGCTGAACTCACATCGGTACGCTAGTTTTGGCACCAGTCAGCAATTTTCCACCCCAAAAAGCTTTCACAGCTTTCATTGGTTGGTGCGGTGTGCACTGGTTGTAGTGGTGGTGGTGGTTGAAACGTGCGACGTAAATCGGGCATGGCATGGCGGATAGCGCCATGTCAGACAGGGACGACCACTACCGCTCCGGACGATTGTTATGTGTCTGGGACTGCGTTTGAACGGTTGACTTCGGAAAGAAAGTTATGTTTATGTTAGTTTTTTTTTCTTTTCGGTACATTTGCAAGGAGAACAAAGAAAATGCTTTCGTTTAACCTATCTCAACCAGAGACGGTCTTGGGTGGGTTATGGCTACGGCAACTAGTATGTACTAGAGTCAGTCGCGACGGATCATAACGCAATCCAGTTTTCGTTAGCCCGGCACCGATGTTGGCTGGTGTAAGTGTTTTTTTTATTCGTTCAACGATAGTTTCTGTCTGCTGTAGAAACTCTCATCAGTATTCACAGACGATTGGCACACAATTTGCAGTGAGTTTGGGGATACAGTAGATACAGACGACTAGATAAGTGTGGTCGGTCTCCGCGGTGGAGTGGCTGTGCGGTACATAAGTATCGAATGAATGGCTAAAGTCCCAAAGGGGGTAACACTCACAAATATTGGTGGTGAAATTAATCGAATTGAAATAATTGTATTAGTTACTCTCGTATTCAATTGCGAACGGCACCGGAAAACCATAACTGCACCAATGAACGGCGGCCGAGTTGATAGCTGAATATGACTGAAATTATTGAAATGGGATTGTAATACTACGTCATATGCCTGTTATTTCATTGCTGTTAATTTTTTGATGAAACAGTCTAGTTTCAGAAGTGAACAAACACTGGAAATACGTTGATTATGACTGTTGTTCACTAGGAGGTTGATAACAGTCTATTATCTATCTCCGGACAAAACCAGCCTAAACCTTTGTGGTATCTGGCGGGTTAAGATATATCTAAACCAAAAATCGATCCACTGGGTTCCTGCTCCCATGTCATAAGAGAGGATTCAAAACAGGGATCCTCAAGTCAACTGAATGACTGACGGGACGAAAATATATCATTCGTGCTCGGAGTATCATGGAGATTAAACTTACTGTGTCAAGCGAATCTCTGACATAGTGACGTATATTTTTTCGCAAATCGTGTGATTTAAAAAATTGGTTAGAGAGAAATGAATAACCTACATCATCAAAATTTTCATTTTTTGCGGATACAAATGGTATGTAATCCCTTAAAACCAACATTTACCACGCTTACCCTGTCTAAAATGGTGGTTCTATGATGAGCACTCAACAGCAAACCATACAACTGCTAAAGCTCATTACATGCAGAGTACCCCTTAGGAACTTACAGAGCAAGCGTGCTTTCTTTTGGGAAAGAATATTTGGGTTAACGCGCGCACACATCAGTATGTGCAACCATCCCCGCCGAAAACATAAAAGGAAGAGACGCAAAGTGTCATTCAACTATGCAGCTACTTTTGCACCATTTGCCATACAATCTCGTAAATTCACGAGACAACGTTGCCTCGGCCGTCGGTTGCCATGGAAAAGCACCAGACAGGACTAGCTTGTGTCAGGTTTGGTGCCCAGCACACCTTGGCAGGAGTTCTGACAAGCATATATGGAGGAAAGAGCTACAAACAGGTTGGAAGAAGATTTATTCTATGCATGCTGGGGGAAATTAGATTATTATAGTCGAATATATATTCAAAAACTTGCTTTAATCTACATAGAGGTGCGGTTGTGAATTTCTCATTTAAGAACATTAGGAATCTATGGGAGAAAATGTTATTTTTGAAATGTTATTGATATGGATGGTATTAAAATTAATAAAACACTAAAACGACGTAAGACTTTGATTGGGTACTCATGAATTCTTCTGAAATTTCGGTTGAAAATTGCATGATTTTTTTTGTGGTTCACATTATGTTTTAGACACGTACGTCAAAAATTGTAATAACTTTGGCTTCATTTTTATTACTCTGGACTGATGATATAAAAGATAACGTGTCATTTGTAAATACAAGCGTGTTTACTGATATATTGGAAGTTTGTGGATGCTGTCAGCGCCGGCGGATCACGTAGGTAGTATGTCTAGTACTACCCATTCGAAAATAACCGGAGAAGGGGGGAATAACCCTCTTTAAAGTTTGGAACAAATCGAAACATGAGATTAACCACGCATGTGTCTCACGTACAAAATGCATCCGTCTTTAAATTATTTGCTTTACAATATAAATTTTCTGGAAGTATTGGACAATAATTAGAATTTGCTTGAAATTTAATTTTTTTTATGTTGTTCCTAAGAGAAATACATTTATTAATACAAAGGGGAATACATTTTGACATATCTATACTGTAAAACAAGAGATTCAGATCTATATTCAAAAAATAAAATAGAAATAATTTTATTCAGACTAAGGGATGCAGCTAGTAATATTTTACGATTTCTAATTTTTCAACACGATCTAGTATTTGATTAACAATTGGTCGGTGTTAAGTCAGACCGGACCATGTAGCAAAACCTCAAAAATGAGTTAATGAAAGCACTGGATAAAGAATTTCTTCATTTACATTTTACTTTTACCAGATTTGAAATATGAAACAATAAACAAGAATTATGGTAAAAATTATTTTCCAATTATAATGTAAAGGATGCTGCGATTCAAACTTTAAACGCGTTTTTCTCGAAATTAATGCACTGTCACTTAGACCGGTCTGACCTAACACCGACCAATTGAAACAAGGAGAAACACTAATAGGCTTTATATAAGGAAGGCAAACGAGATTTACAAGAGGGATTGATTCCTACAGATAGCAGTAGCAGATACCGTATCAATGAAGAAATTAAACTTGCAGTTTTGTAATTGTAATTGTATATTGAGGGCTGAAACCAATTAATGGTCATTCGCCCGTAGTTTGCAGTTTTTTTTTGGCAAATGAAGAAATTAAACTTGCAGTTTTTTGGCAAACAGATCACTGTTGGGAAATCATGAACCGGATCGCCGACTGGCCTCCATGGATTCGTTGGGAACTCTTTTGGGGCCATATTTCCAGCTGGCTGTTAAAATATCAACCAAAAGTGAAGAGATAACTAAATTTGGATATATATCGTGTTGGAACTATGTATTTGAGAGACATAGGGGTACATGGGGAGACTTGACCAAGCACAAGATTCAACAATTATGCTAGTTTTCAGCATTTCTGAACTAAATAAGCTGGTGGTCTTTTTCACTGTAAAATCGTGTGCTGAGTTCGAAAATGAAGTCCAAAAAATTTACAGTGGAACAGTTTTCGAGTTACAGTAAAAAAATGAATTTCACCTTTAAAATTAAAAGTACATTCAGTAAAATCCAAATATCTTCGGATGTAGTGCATCGATATAAAATATCGAAATTGAATGCACTTTCGATCGCTAGAACATTTTGTTTTATTGCTACTACTAATTCTGACGTTATTTACGAATCTTTTTTAACTTTTTCTTAATTTTTCGTCATGTTTTGAAGAAAAATGAGCGTTTGGTCAATATTTTCGACATGATAGCCTTAAATTGATTAAAACCTACTAACAACCAATGAAAATAAGCACTAATTAGTTTAATAAATTGAAATTGTGAAAGTTATTCAATTTTCTGTAGAATGGGGCTTTTTGAATTTCTCTGGGTCAACTAATTGAACCGTCTCGATTCACATTTTTTAGGATTTGTTTCATAATATATGAAGGGCCCTCTGTCAGAATTCAGTTAAATAAGTAAATTGAAAATTTTTGAAAAAATTTAATGTGGGGTAATGTTTGAACTCGTTTATCCAACTGATTCAAGACTTCTTATAACAATAATTTCAGGCTCAGTAGAGTAATATCGTCAAAAATTTGGCATTAAAAATACCCATAATATTTACATGTGTCATACAAAATCGTATATGTACAAAATACCTTGTAAACTGCACACTCCACAACGCCTCATACACACATCGGAAGCTTATGACAATGCAAAATTTTAAATTCGAGCACTGGCTTTACGAATGATCACTTATCCACCTATTTCGTCACATTTTGTTCTACTAACAATTTATTTAACGTTATTAAAACGTCTAGAAGTTTATTTTTTGAAAATATATTGGATTCACATTGGCTTCAATATACTACAATATATTGCGAAAACATCTAAGTGCCATTGCAAAACATTATACGTTCTTCAAATCATTCTGAAGTTCAGATTTTGAGATTTTGAACCTAAATTTTGAAAACAAATTAAATCTTTAACAAATTATTAATTGTATAACAACGTATGTAGTATCACATATTTCTATGGATTCGCATAGTTTGTACTGACATTTCACAAAACCCAGTTGAGCAGCTAGCGTTTCAAAAACGAATTTTATGACGTGTGAGGGTTCAGTTTACAACGAATTTTGTGACATAAGAGTGTTATTTTATGTAATACACTTGTAAATATTACACGCAGTAGGTTGTATACCAGTCATTCGATGACTTATAACTTCATTGTGCCTGATATTATTGTTATCAGAAGTCATGAATAATTTGTATAAACGAGTTTGAATATTACCCCACATTAAATTCATTCAAAATTCTTCCATTTACTTGTTTAACAGAATTCTGACAGAGGGCCCCTCATATATTATGAAACAAGCCCTAGAGAACTGTTCTGCTGTATTTTTTTGGGCCTCATTTTCGGATTCAGCACGCAATTTCACATCGGAAAGCGTGTTCGAATATTGAAGTTCAGATTTTTATTTGTATTTTGTAAACTAGTGTTATCAATAACGTGTTTAATTTGGTTTGGTTAAAAAAAAACTTGTTTCGATCCCATCAGGTAATTTTAAAAGTTTGGAGTGAAATATAATTTCTTCATAGAAAATATTTCGTAATTCATGAATTTGCGTTAAATGATGCAATTTTATATCAAACTTTATATGGACTTATCTACTAGAGTGATTATTTTTTAATAGTACAAATATACTATAATCCTCATGCAGTAGTGAAACGATTTTACATTAATCGAAATATTAGAATAGTTATTTATGAAATTAGCACGAAATTGAACGTAAGAACTAATGTTGGGGACACTTGACCCAGATTTTATGAGGAGACTTGACCAAGTGACAATAAGTTGAAGAAAGATGCAAAATTTCTGGTATCTACTATTCTGTGGCACCCACTGTTAATGTTAATCACGCCACAAAAAATCCCACCTTAAACACTAGTCTATATCTATATAGTACTAGTCCACAAAGTTGGCAGTTATATGGCTGATTTCGTGACATGTGCACTAGAGTGACAGGAATAAAATGACCCCTATCTGCCTACCTCTGAGTCTATTCCTAGTCCCACAAGGAGTACTTGTTCCAAATTTGAAGCGAATCGGACAAGTCTAGCTACCGGACCAACGTGCCTGAAGTTTGTATGGGATTTTTTGACAATTTACATGGAGAAAACCCACTAACTCGCCTTTTGCCGCTAGGTGGCGCTGTATGTATCGAATTATCACTGTAAGTGAAAATAAGAAAGATAATTTAATTGTCTACAACTTTGTCGAAGACTGCTTGTCAATCCGACTTTGTTAAAAGAAGTTATTAAACTTTTAACGAAGTGATGTCTGAGTCAGTTTTCTATGGGGCCTAACAGTGCATGGTTGTGTATCAGTACTCGATTCCCACGAACAAAACATTTTTGTGAAATAATTGTTAGATTTAGCTCAATAGTAAGTAGTAAATAATACGAGTCATGTTTTGGTTAGAAAATTTTAGTTCCACATTGTACCGCATAGAGGGCGCCAACACTAACTTTTCAACGGAAGGAGATAGAAATTAGGTGTTTTCTGCAAAGTTGTAGAGCAGACAATTTTCAATAATTGTTCTGAACATTTCGATATTCTATCTCTCTTCTATGAAAAGTTAGTGTTGGTGCCCTCTATGCGGTCACAGGTGAAACTAAAAATTTTCAACCAAAACACGACTCGTATTATTTACTACAATTCTTCTGAACATACTAATGATAGAAATCTAACGGTTATTTCACAAAAATGAATAGTTCGTGGGAATCGAGTACTGATACACAACCATGCACTGCTAGGCCCCATAGAAAACTGACTCAGGCATCACTTCGTTAAAAGTTTAATAACTTCTTTTAACAAAGCCGGATTGACAAGCAGTCTTCGACAAAGTTGTAGACAATTAAATTATCTTTCTTATTTTTACCTACAGTGATAATACGATGCATACAGTACCAACTAGCGGCAAAAATGCGAGTTAGTGAGTTTTCTCCATGTAAATTGTCGAAAAATCCCATACAAACTTCAGGAGCGTTGGTCCGGTAGCTAGACTTGTCCGATTTACTTCAAATTTGGTGCAAATACTCCTGGTGGCACTAGTAATCGAATCAGGGGTGGGCCGATTGAGTTTTCCAAAATTCATTATTTTTCTGGGCAGTCTAATGTGCACATGCAATGTAATTAGTACAGTTAATCCCAAAAAGGAAATGTATAAAAAGAAATCAAAATTCATGAAATACATATTTATATTTTTTACTGGTACCAAGGGCTTCTAAAATATGAAAAAAATGATTACAGCATGTTTCATGCCATTATTTTTTGTTTTTTTTTTTTTCAATTCGTTTATTTGATAAGGCAGGTTTGCGTTAGCTTAAAGGTGCCAATTTTGTTTTGTTTTACATTTTAAATTACTTAAAACTAGGGGATTACATATTGATTTTTGAAATTAAACTAAGGCGCATTTATAGCTATACATATACACAAGAGGGTAATATAATTTTCGTAAGATTAGGGGGTCATTTAGTTTTTATGGCAATATGGTTTGACATTCTTAGCAATGAGATTATTGGAGCAAATAATGTTTAACTAAAGGGGAAAATTTTTACGACTATCTTAAAAGTAGAAATAATTAGAGGGCGTGATTAAATTTTGTAAATATTCGGAGACATTAATTAGAGTTATTTTATGTGGTAGTAGAGTTGGGCATTTTCAACGAGATCATATAATATAATAGTTAAAACTAGAAAAGACAGGAAGAGCTAAATGCTTCGTGAAGATATTTGGGGGGGGGGGGGGGGGCGAAGGGGTGTTACTTCTGTGTATAAGAGTCAGGGGAAGTAGGGTGGACAAACATGGCAGGGGGAGAACATTATTTCAGTTTCAGACTTCGGGAGATCAACGGATGGATTACAGAATCAGGGTGGCCTTCATCAGGAAGAATCATGTACTGGGACGCCGCGTTGGGTGGTCTTCCTCGGGCCCGGAGGGTGTCCATAAGCCGAGACCAGGCGGAACTGTACTCGGTGCACGCCCAGACTATGTGCTCTATATCGTGATAACCGTCGCCATAAGTGCAGATACCACTCTCCACGAGCCCAATACGTCGGAGATGTGCATCCAGCGTGTAATGGTTCGCCATGAGTCGGGACATCACACGAATGAAGTCACGACCCACATCCATCCCCTTGAACCAAGGTTTCGTCGATACCTTAGGGACTATCGAATGTAGCCACCTTCCTAGCTCCCCATTGCTCCACGAGGTTTGCCAACTTTCGAGAGTTCTCTGATGAGTAATACTGAAAAATTCGTGGAAGCAAATTGGTCTTTCAAAAACGTCACCTTCAAAGGCACCCACCTTAGCTAAGGAGTCCGCCTTCTCATTGCCCGGAATGGAGCTATGAGAAGGGACCCACACCAAGGTAATCTGGAAAGATTTGTCAGATAAAGCACTCAGTAGCTCCTGTATTTTCCCCAAAAAATACGAGGAATGCTTTCCATGTTTCATCGAGCGAATAGCGTCAATAGAACTCAGACTATCCGAGACGATGAAGTAATGGTCTGCGGGTAATGTGTCAAGGGTATACTGAATAGCAGCTAGTTCTGCGGCGTAAACTGAAGCAGGGTCACTGATTTTGTAGGAGGCGGTGAACTTTTGATTGCAAATACCGAAGCCAGTGGACCCTTCGAGGTTTGATCCGTCAGTATAAAACATCTTAGAACAGTCGACTTCTCGGAATTTATTATAAAAAATATTTGGAACCACTTGTGGGCGTATGTGGTCCGGAATTCCACTAATCTCGTCTTTCATGGATGTGTCGAACAAAACAGTAGATTCAGAAGTATTTATGAAATGCACACGGTTGGGATTGTAAGAAGAAGAATTAATTGCGCCATGTAGTCAAAGTACAGGGACATAAAACGGGTCTGAGAATTGAGCTCAACAAGCCTTTCGAAATTTTCAATCACCAACGGGTTCAAGATATCGCATCGAATGAGCAATCGATATGAGAGTTCCCAAAATCGATTTTTCAGCGGGAGAACGCCCGACAGGACTTCGAGACTCATCGTATGGGTCGACTGCATGCACCCTAAGGCGATACGCAAACAACGATACTGAATTCTTTCGAGTTTGATGAAATGTATGTTCGCGGCGGATCGAAAGCAGAAGCATCCGTATTCCAGTACCGACAGTATCGTTGTTTGATACAACCTAATTAGGTCTCCTGGGTGGGCACCCCACCACGTTCCGGTTAGTGTACGAAGAAAGTTGATCCTTTGTTGGCATTTCTGTTTCAGATACCGAATATGGCATCCCCAAGTACCTTTCGAGTCGAACCAGACCCCTAGATATTTTACTGTGAAGACCTGAGCTATAGTTTGACCCATTAATAGAAGCTGTAGTTGTGCTGGTTTCTGTGCGTAGTTGTGCTGTAGTTGTGCAGTTTTCTCCGTGGAGAATTCGATACCCAGCTTAATAGCCCATGCAGACAAATTGTCCAAGGTATTCTTTAATGGTCCTTGTAGATCGACAGCTTTGGGTCCCGTAACAGACACCACGCCATCGTCTGCAAGTTGTCTTAACGTGCAGGAATTGTCAAGACATTCATCAATGTCGTTGACGTAGAAATTGTATAACAGGGGGCTTAGACATGAGCCCTGGGGAAGGCCCATGTAGCTAAATCGTGATGTCGATAAGTCACCATGCGAAAAATGCATGTGCTTTTCCGGCAACAAGTTTAGTAAAAAGTTGTTTAAAGTCGCTGAAAGACCATGCTGGTGCAGCTTCTCTGAAAGAATGTTGATAGAAACTGAATCAAAAGCCCCCTTTATATCTAGGAACACTGATGTCATCTGCTCTTTACTAGCATGGGCCATTTGAATTTCGGTTGAGAGCAACGCAAGACAATCGTTCGTCCCTTTGCCTTTGCGAAAGCCAAATTGTGTATCTGACAGTATGTATTTGTATTTGTATTTGTATAAAAAAAAGTCCAACTGACAATTTGTCTTAATGAACTATACTAAACTAAGGTAAACTAAACATAATTAAAATAGTGACAATACACGACGACGAAACTGCGAAGAGTTCATGACGAAGTCGAAAATTTCAGCAAACTCGTTGAAGCGACGACTCATTGCTAAAATTGGACTATTGGTAGCGTAGTTAGTGCTGCGCATTTCAGAATGCAGCAGGGCTCGAGGGCGAAGAGAACGGGTAGGCGCGTAGAGGTTGATTTGCGCTAGTAGCTCCGGATCATCATATTCAGCCAGCAGAATCTTTGACACGAAGGTAGCTTGCGCTGCATGTCTCCGGCGTGTTAAAGTATTAAGTCCTAAAAGACGACAACGGTCCTCGTACGGTGGCAGGTTTAATGGATCGTTCCACGGCAATTCACGTAACGCATATCGTATGAATTTACGCTGGACTGCTTCGATCCTAAGGCTCCACGTAGCTTGATACGGGCACCAAACGACGTTTGCAAATTCCAACTGCGGGCGCACCAATGAGCAATAAAGAGCCTTGAAGCATAGAGGATCCCGAAATTCGTTGGATATTTTGAAAATAAATCCCAGCAAACGATTGGCTCTGTCGATGGTCGCTGAGACGTGATGAGTATACGTTAGCTTATCATCAAGAATGACTCCTAGATCCTTCACGTGGTCAACGCGTTGTAGTAGAGTTCCTGCGATGTTATATTTGAAGGTAACCATATTTCTCGTTCGGTAATAGCTGATGACAAAACATTTTGCAACGCTAAGGACCATCATGTTTCTTACACACCAGCTATAAAAGGTGTCAATAAGATGCTGTAGCTCACGGCAATCGGCTTCATTCCGTATAACAAGAAAAAATTTTAAGTCGTCGGCAAAAAACAGCTTTCTTCCACGGCTTAGAACGAAAACCGCATCGTTCACGAACAGTGAAAAAAGTAGTGGACCTAGCGTACTACCTTGAGGAACTCCGGAAGTGTTGAAAAAGGATTCTGAAACAATATCGCCAATTTGAACAACGATTTCACGGTGCACAAGGTAGGATCGAAGCCAATGGCAGAATCTAGTAGAACACCCTAGCTTATCAAGCTTTGTTATCAGTATCTCATGATTAACTCTATCAAAAGCTGCCTTTAGATCAGTGTATATTGTATCCACCTGCAATTTCTTAGACATTTGTTCCGTGCAAAATGACGTAAAGCAGACGAGATTCGTCTCGACTGAACGTCCTGGGAAAAATCCGTGCTGAGATGTACTAATGTAGTGTCGACAAGCAGAAAATAACGCCTCGTTGATAATTGATTCAAAAACTTTAGATTCGACTCCTAGCGAAGAGATTCCGCGATAGTTCGCTATGTTGCGTTTGTCACCTTTCTTGAATACCGGGAACATAACTGAGCATTTCCAATCCTCAGGAAACGTTTGCTGCTGAAGCGATAGGTTAAAAATATATGCAAGTGGTGTTACAAGTAAGTCCGAACATTTTTTCAATACAGTTGAAGGTATAGCACTGAGGCCGGGTGCATAAGATGACTTGGTTTTCCGAATTGCAGATATAACCATTTGTTCAGAGACAGTAAACACATCCAAATCAACAGCACAAGCAGGAACGTCGCGAGAGGCATTTTCGAGTTCGTTTGCGGTTGGCGAGTCAGTTGAAAAAACACTCGAGAAGAATCTGGCAAACAGCGTACATTTCGCCACAGTTGTCGTAGCTTCTTCGCCGTCGTAAAGCATCCTTGATGGAAGTCCAGTTTCTTTACGCTTCGTGTTGACAAATGACCAAAAGCCCTTCGGGTTTCGGCGTAGATTATTCTGGATGCGGTTTACATAGCGTTTGTACAGAAGCTTGTTGTAACAACGATACTCATTACTGGCTAAAGTGAACATGCGCTTAGAAAGAGGACACCGTCGATTTGTGTACGCACGTAGGGTTTTTGCTCGAGTACGTTTTAGCTTTCGAAGAGTGCTGTTTGACCAGGGTGGCTTGCTAGGAGGCTGACATTTAGGCACTGAGGTCTCAACACAGTTCAGTAGTAGTCGCTTGTAGATGGCAACTGCAGCATTAACACTCACTTGGGCATGCAGTACACTCCAATCAATTTGCGACAGAGAACTGCGGACCTTTACAAAATCAGTTTTGCGAAAGTTGAGACGGTCGACAGAAAGAGTTTCTATATACTGAACTGATCGAATAGTGCCAATTGAGATTTCAAGCGCGGGATGAAAGTTGTCAAGTGGAACAATCACGCTGGATGCTTCATTGACGGAACATACAGGTATAATAGTTTCACTAACAAAGACGAGATCCAGAAAGCGTGACTGGTGGTTAGGAATCATGCTTACTTGACTTAGCCCGTTGAAAGCAAATCCGTCCAGTAGCAAACGACTGGCGATGTTGGTTGTCGAAGCAATCGGGTCCGGGTAAGCGTATCCGTGTCGTGACGGCACCCAAATGAGTCCTGGCTGATTGAAATCACCAAGGACAATCATCACGCCATCCGCGCCAGCTTGTGAAGAAGCGTTATTCACAGCATCCATGTGAAGTTGCATGATATTGCAGTCGAGTCGCTTTTCAGGAGGAATATAGACAGCACCAATATAAAAGTTCCTCGATGGAGTTGTAATTCTAACCCAAACAGCCTCAACACTGGTTAAACTACCTACATCAATCTCACATGAGGCAAATGCGGTGGAAACAGCAATCAAAACTCCTCCTCCACGTCCGCGAATACTGTTGCCACTATTTCGGTCCGCACGGTATACGGTGTAAGCATCGCCGAAAAGCTGCACTGATGTTATACGCGCATCGAGCCATGTTTCGGTGAAGACGCAAACATCGTAGTCACCGTCCACAGCAGCTAAATACACGTCATCAATTTTCGTCTTAAGCCCTCTCGCGTTCTGATAGTAAACCCGCAAACCATCAGTGTCATGTGAGAGGTGTCGTGCTGCATTCCAAGTTTCAGGACTGTGGGCTCGATGATCACTATCACCGCAAATAGCGCGGGGAGAGCAGGATGTACTGTTGTCAGGAAGGGGAACAAGCTGCGATACGGAGGGAATGACTACGTCATAACTGTTGCGTCCAGCGGCTGACTGCAATGGGAGGCATACTTGAAGGTGCGCAGTATCACGTGTAGCTTCGGAAGGACATATATTATTTAAATGTTTACCTGAGCGGACAGATGCGATGCGATCGAAATTATCATTATGACATTGAAGGTTCGCTGGAGCGGTAGAGTCGATTGAGTAGTGTTCATCAGCAGACTGTAAGTGAAATTTACATTGAGGGTGTGCAGCATCTTGAAGTGCTTCGGAAGGACATATACCCTTCTTGGCTTTACCTGACACAGAAGAAGTTGCCGATTCGCCAGGTAGTTCGATGTCGCTCACCGAGGAACATGAAATTAGACAGACGAGTTTATCCGGGATAGCTTGGCGCTACTGTCCACCACCAGATGGATTCTTCTTCGCAGCGATCCTGATGATAGGCCGTTGAATTTTTGAATTGGTCACAAATTCACGAAAGTAGATGTTCTCCGGCCAAGAGTCTTTGGACAGAGCCTTATCCCTGCATGATTTGCTAACGCCAACTTTGAAGGTGATGAAGCTCAGCGATGAGAGATCCTTATCCTTAGGAACTAGGCGAACTATTTTTGGTTGCATATCCTTTCCCAGACAATCTTTCACAAGTCTAGAAACTTCATCGTCCGTCGTGCTGGGATCAAATGCAGACAAGTAGACCCATAACAGCTCCTCAGGTGGTGATACCGTTTTTATCGTTTCAAACGCAGCTTTTGCTCCACGAATATTAGTGATTTTTGCTTTGAGCGGATCATCTTCACGCTTGCGCTTAGGAGTGTTTGGAACGGGATTATATGCAGCAATCCCTGTCCAAGGTGTATTTACCGTTGGAGATAGCGGTTTTGTGTCGACTTTAACCGAGAGAGCTTTAACGACATCTTTTAAATCAGCTATGTCATCCTTTAATGATTTCAGAGAATTGTCGTCGGGCATTGCATTGTCGCAACAACGCGAAGCCATTCTGCGGAAATTATCGTTACAAAACAAATCAGCACATCCGTTACACATCCAGAATATATTCCGTGAGTGGATTCCCAGAACATCACGAACGTCATAATCCAACTTGACACATATCATGTGAAACGAATTTCCGCAATACCCACGACAGGTGATTCGCTCAGAATCATTTATGACTTTCGAGCAGTTGGTACAAGCCATGCTTTTGAGCAAAGAAAATAACGCCTACCGGGTATGCAATAAACGCAGCAAAAATGAAGCGAACTTGCATGCAACTATCAGCTATCCACCAGAAGATGTCGCTTTTGTCAACAAATTGAGCGTAACGTTGTGCAAAGTGATAACGTGAAGTAGAAAAAAAAGATGGGTGGGTAATGTCAGAGACATAACCGGAGTGAAGTAGAATACACTTTAGACCGGTAAATTCTGCTCTGGAATAAGCAATTTCTATGCGATTTTGTCGACTTTAGCACATTCATAGTTTATTTGGAGTATTTTTGGAATTATCAAGTTGACAATTTGCAACATTCTTTGAAAATATTGTTGAACTTTTATGAATGAAGGCACGCAAACGAGCGTTTGACCGTCGTCCTACTACCAGCATCAGAGAAGTAGCAGATCAGCATTTTTCGCTACATGGCCTGTACCAAACAAACCGCTCGTAAGTCCACCGGAGGAAAGGCTCCCCGCAAGCAGTTGGCAACAACCCCCTGGCAACCCTATACCATCATATGGAGTTTGACAGCGACCGACATATATGGGGCGTTATAGCTATAAAGCCCCAAACAAAGAATTATGTTCGGCACTATGCTCGATATTCAAGCATTCCACACGACGTTTTGCATCTTGTGGGATGATTTAATAATTTAATTTAATCGACATTTTGTAACTAAATACAGCTTCTAATCATTCGGTTCAAAATCAATGTTTTGCCTTTCATGGCAGTGATGCTGGCTGTACAGAGACGTCGTCCTTGACAGGGGGCTGGTTGGCAACAAAGGCCGTGTAAAAGTGCCCCAGTCACGGTTGGCGTTAAGAGCCTCATCGCTACCGAACAGAAACAGTCGCCCTGCGAAAAATTCACAGCTATCAGAAATCGAGCGGGCCTAAATTGTGACCCAAAATAAACCACAAACCAACAAGTTGTTTTCAGAACCAGCCAATTATAAAGTATTATTATTATAAATGAAATTTTCCATTGCCTTACAACCTCCCTCTCCCTTTCCTCCCGGCTTGAATAACTATCAATCTTGATGATGCTGTACGGCGGGGGCACTAGTTTTTATTATGGTGGAAAATTTAGGTTTGCGCGTTTTTCCCAAAAGTTTTTAGCTGTGTTGTTTTCAAAGAAGTTGTAGTTGAATTCAAAATAAAATAGTTTATTTTTATTGTCAGAGATGCACCTTCCAACGAAAACTAGTCTGGCTCGCTTGGAATCGAATTGTATGGACCAACCACTGCTTTCACAAAAACTGTTATTTTCAGTAATTGAACATTCTACATTTTTGTAAATTGAATCATTACACTAACATGTCTACAAATCACACAAATAACTTTTTTATTTTGTGCCATTCGACTTGAAAGCGACGATATTGTTCACAAGTGGCTCACTTACCATCCAACGCTCTTGGCAAGCCACTTTCTGATGCTTGTAATAAAATTTCAATTCGATTCTTTGTCGATAAATTGATGGCCCTGAAAAGGGCCTTTTCTTTGGGCAGTGTTCGAAATTAACTTGGTGCCATCGAAGACGGCGTGCTTGGCCAACTCTTCTGACAGCAGCAAACGGACTGCGGTTTGAATTTTGCGGGAGATGCTGCAAACAAACTGCTGCATGCTGATGCTGCAAACGAACTGATCGTGAACAGCAGCATGCTGAGTTTTTATACCTGACTACAGCACAATGTAAGCTCGTCCTTTTTTGTGTTGTCCTCAATATGTGTTCTTCGTAGCTCCACCCCTTTGTTGGTCGACCACATATTTTTGATAAAGAACAAATTTAAAATTGTGTTTCCAATACGGAGGTTATCGAACACTCAGGGTAAAAAGAGTAATCTAATACGGCACCTTGGTAAAATGTTTGAGAATTGAAACCTTTTTTGAATGCGCCTAGTAAACACGAAACTGTAAACAAACACACAAATGATAACTTTTAATTTTGTTTCATTCTACGTGAAATCTACGATATTGTTCACAAGTAGCTCACTTGCCATCGAACGCTCTTGGCAAGCTACTTTCGGATGCTTGTAATAACAAAATTTCAATTCGATTCTTTGTTGATAAATGGCCCGCACCAAACATACCGCTCGTAAGTCCACCGGAGGAAAGCCTCCCCGCAAGCAGTAAGCAACGAAGGCCGTGTAAAAGTGCCCCAGTCACGGTTGGCGTTAGGAAGCCTCATCACTACTGAACAGAAACTGTCGCCCTGCGAGATATTCACAGCTATCAGCAATCGAGCAGGCCTAAATTGTGATCCAAAATAAACCACAAACCAACAAGTTCTTTTCAGGACCAGCCAATTATATTCCAGTAAGATATAAATGAAATTTTCGTTTTCCATTGCCTTACAACCTCTTTCCTCCCGGCTTGAATTACTATCAATCTTGATGATGCTGTGCGGCTGGGCACAGGCAGTTTCCATTATAGTGGAAAATTTAGGTTTGCTCGTTTTTCCCAAAAGTTTTTTGAGCTGTGCTGTTTTCAAGGAAGTTGTAGTTGAATTCAAAATAAAATAGTTTACTTCTATTGTCAGAGGTGGACCTTCCAACGAAAACTAGTCTGGCTCGCTTGGAATCGAATTGTATGGACCAACCACTGCTTTCACAAAATCCGTTATTTCAGTAATTGTACATTCTACAGAATTAGTCAACTATTTCCAATCAGCGCAAAAATCGAAGGTTTTCATTCAAAACAACAGAAGATTTAGAAAACGTTCGATTTTTGTAAATTGAATCATTACACTAAACTGTCTGTAAATCACAAATAACTTTCGATTTTGTGCCATTCTCGTGAAAGCGACGGTATTATTCACAAGTGGCTCACTTACTATCCAACGCTCTTGACAAGCTGATGCTTGTAATAACAAAACTTCAATTTCATTCTTTGTCGATAAATTGATGGCCCTGAAAAGGGCCTTTTCATTGGGCAGTGTTCGAAATTTACTTGGTGCTGGTGTATATGGTAACAGTTTTGGTGCCATCGAAGACGGCATGCTTGGCCAACTCTTCTGACAGCAGCAAACGGACGGCGGTTTGAATTTTGCGGGAGATGCTGCAAACGAACTACTGTATGCTGATGCTGGAAACGAACTGAGCGTGAGCAACAGCATGCTGAGTTTTTATACCTGACTACAGCACAATGTAAGCTCGTCCTTTTTGTGTTGTCCTCAATATGTGCTCGTCGTAGCTCCACCCCTTGGTTGGTCGACCACATATTTTTGATAAAGAACAAAATTGAAATTGTGTTTCCACTACGGAGATTATCGAACACTCAGGGTAAAGAGAGTAATGTAATACGGCACCTTGGCAAAATGTTTGAGAATTGAAACCTTTTTTGAATGCGCCTAGTAAAAATGTTTTCCACTTCACTCCAGTTTGTTTCTGACCATATTTGCAATTTGCGTACTGAAATAAATCATAATTTAGGGTTTAACCCAAATAGCTCTCCAAGGAGAAACAGTCCATGAAACAGAAAATGCAAACTTATTCTTTGAAATGATTTTGGTGGCCCTGAAAAGGGCCTTTTTTATAATGATACAAGTGAGTTCTACCTTTTCAACTTCCAAATCCATACAAAGTGCGTCCCTGCCGCTTCAGAGTATAGACGACATTCATTGCGGTTTTGCGCTTGGCGTGTTCAGTGTAGGTCACGGCATCTCGGATGACATTTTCCTGCACACCATCAGCATTCGTAGATTAAATCGGAGATGCATTTTACACCACCACGACAAGCCAGACGCCGAATGGCGGATTTTGTGATTCCCTGGATTTTATCACGAAGAACCTTGCGATGACGCTTGATACGGGAACGCAAACATGATACCGCTCATTGTACCGTCCGGACGAACATGTTGCTCGTGTGGTAAGCGGGCACCTACTGATACAAAACAAGCTCGCGTGACCTGTATATATAATATTCCCGTATGTAATGAAACGCTTACATGCCCCTTTTTGACGGCTCTGCGTGGGATATGCTGGCAAATTGCGCATTTTCCTCGCTGTTTCCGAAGGATTTTTTAAAAATCCTAGTTTTGGTTTATTTATAGTAGTCGCACTAATTACGAAATTTAATACGAAATACGTGCACAAATTTCCGATCAGATAGTGCAAAAATATTGCAATTTCGTCCAGTAGAACGGAAGATACTCGCATTTCAAACCTGGGAAAATTTCTCAACTGAAATTTTTGAAACGGGACCCCATATTGAAACGTTAGAAGTATTCTACTTCAAAACACGAAACTATCACTTTCACTAAAAACAACACTTGCAGCTATCAGATATGATGCTGGTTAAGTTCATGAAACTTCAAAGTTCTTGCACAACCGATTAACACGAAAAATAAATAGTACAAAAATAAAAACGATCACGATTGTTCAGCAAGTATAAATTAAAAAGAAAACTACTAGCTTTGTTGACGACCGGGGTGTAGCAAACAGTGATGCCAAAACGTAAGCCATTTGCTTCGACCCAATTGTCGAGGCGGGATAGGATCATTTTCTCGAACAACTTCCGGATACAAGATAGCATTGCGATCGGTCGATACGAATTGTGGTCGGATGCTGGTTTTCCTGGTTTTTGGATGGCGATGACCTTCACTTGCCTCCAATCGTGTGGGACAATGTTAGCCTCAAGAAACTTATTAAATAAGTTCAACAAGCGTCTCTTGGCAGAGTCTGGCAGATTCTTCAACAAGTTGAATTTGATTCTGTCTGGCCCTGGAGCTTTATTGTTACACGACAAGAGAGCAAGTGAGAACTTCACCATCGAGAAAGGTGTTTCGTTCGCGTTATCGTGACGGGACGCGGCGCGGTAGATCTTCTGTGCCGGGGCGGAATCCGGACAAACCTTCTTGGCGAAATCGAATATCCAACGGTTTGAATATTCCACGCTCTCATTAGTACTGTTTCGATTTCGCATACGTCGGGCTGTTCCCCAAAGAGTGCTCATCGATGTTTCTCTCGTTAATCCGTCAACGAACCGGCGCCAATAACCGAGTTTTTGGCTTTCATCAAACTCTTCATTCGCTTGTCTAACGTCGATAAATCTAATGCGCTGGGGCGCGCTGGCGGGGGAGGAATCCGTGTCATTTCACTCGTGTTTAGAATTGTCATATTGAATTTGTTGCAAATATTGTGAATTAAAGAGGAACGTTTATCATCATAAAGGCAACCCAATTCGGTACCGTGAGAGTTAAAGTCTCCTAAAACTAGTCGCGGAGCAGGCAGGGATTCTATGATGTCATGTAGCCGGCGATGCCCAATAGCGGTGTTGGGGGGACATAATTGGAAGCTATGCAACGATCTTTGCCTTTGGTTGTTACTTGACAAGCGACAACTTCAATACCTGTTATCGAGGGGAGGTTAATTCTGTAGAAGGAATAGCACTTTTTGATCCCCAAAAGCACTCCTCCATAGGGGTGTCTCGATCCAGGCGAATAATATTAAAATCGTGGAAGTTGATATCTATATCAGAAGCTAATCAAGTTTCACATAATGCAAATGCATCGCAACTCTATTTATTAAAATTTTGAAGGAATCGATTTTCGGGATGATACTTCCGCAATTCCACTGTAGAACAGTGATCAAATCCGTGACCTCGTTCGATGAGTTAGCCATCGAAGGATACAATCGCTGAAAGAAGGGGCCATTTAGCAGTCAACTGCTTCAAAACTGTTCTTACTGTAGGGAGCAAAGACTTTTAATAGGATCAGTAATATTGAAAGTTTTTATTATCCAGTCCACTATGTCCGAGAGTTTGATAACTCCAGTGCTGTGATTATTCTCGATCTGAAACAAAGGAACACTTGGGATTTTTGATGTTCCTGGAAGTGCTGGGAACTCCTCTGAGCTTAATCCTCCGAGACCCGTAGTTACTTGCTTCGGTTTGATTGCAACACTTCCAATAGATGTGACTTTCACAGCTCCGTCAAGAAACACCTTATGGCCTTTACGAGGAACTTTAGGAGAGGAAATGTTCCTCCTCTTCCTATAACTTCTAGGCACCCTAGTAGATGTTCCCTCTTGTGGGTCATCAGCCCCGCCCTCGTCAGGAGGCAAGTGAGCATGAATGTTTGTTGAGGATGGTGGCGTAGCTTTGGCAAAGCGGTACCAGCGAAGGTCACCCGATAAGAGTTTGATTGGGGGTACGTTTTTGAACCATCCCTCGCAACTACTACTGAGTGCAAACTCTTGCACCCAAGTATTTTCACTGGCTGAGGTAAGCGGTCTCTAAAACGGCCAACCCCGTACTGCAGCAGATCATCGCATGTCAAACTCTCATCGGTGACAACGCCTTCAGACTGTACTTTTACAGCTGGAATATACACATAATAGTCCTTCGTAAAGTGCTCGCAGCAAGCAATATCGTTTGCCTGCTTTGAGTTAGTCAACACGACCCTCAGCCTGTCTGAGCGGACCTTTTTTATTTCGGTCATAGCCGAGAATCGTTCCGTCAGGTCTTTTGAAATCTGTAATAGATTCAGCGATTTTGTTTTGGGCCGAAAGAAGACCACAAAAGGACCAGTAGAGAGCTCTGGATATTGTTTGGGTAAGGGGAGAGCCTTAGGAGTCGACTCCATCTCCATTTGGTCATCCGGGGAGGCAGCCATCGAGACCGTCAACGCACGGGGTCAGCACCCGCGCAGACGGAAAAAGCCGTAAATGTATTAAAAAAGATAGATTTCACTTATCTGTATATTCGTTTCCCACGACGCACCAGTCCAGCTTATATAGCTGGTTATTGTTCAATCCTCACTTTGCGAACAAAAGGCTGAGGAATGCGGCCTAACGGTTAACACATGCACAAGAGAAGATAAAAGTCCAAAACCTCGAAGAGGCAGAGAAAGCGCAAGATATCCTTGAACGCGAATTAGCACTGTTCTTTGTCGCACGGACTGGAAACAAAACAATTGTATCTCGATCGAGCGATGCGTAGAGACTGATTGAAAGGCTTATCTTTGATCCTAAAAAGAAGACTTATCGGCATTATATTTGGCCATCGGCCATATACAAATCGACGTCCATTGAGCTTGAGGGGATGTTGGCCGTCGGAGATAACTTACCACTAGTAAGAAAAGAAGATTTTATCGGAGGGAGCGGAAAATTAAAGCAAAGAAATTTAAAAGAATTGAATAATTGGTACTTAGCTGTGGAACATCTGCAGTATCAGTAATCAACAACCACATTTTCGCTGAGCCGTCGGTCATACAGCCTGTTAACAAAGAGCGTTTCCAAATAGCCGTCAGCTATTATTCGCATTATTATTATATTATTATATTCTTATTTTCATTTTCACATACACACGCCATGTTTAAACTTTCGTCACTGGGGGTTAAAATCACTCCGAATCTTACTACTCACTCGGGAAAAAAGTGTTCCGTCTGCCCTGAACAGCACTAATCCACTCTTACGATCTGGAGGTAAATAAATTACACTGATGCTGACACAACGGTCACAGGTAGATTCAGTTTAACGAAGAGCTGTTCAAGCTAAACGTCAACAGGTGTTGGATCGACGAATCTGTTCGATGCGGAAGATAGGATGCGTACTAGACCGGCAACAATTTTGACTTTTTTTCGGAACACTGCCAATTCAAATGATTATTAGATGCACAAATCATATGCAAAATATGAGCTTTGCTCGATAGCTCTAGTTCACCCACAAGAGGTTTCAAGTTTCTATAGTAATATATATGAAAACTCGAAAAGAAAAACTTAAAATCCAATAAAAAATTCCACAGTAACTCTGCATACCTCAAAACTGATGGTCGTGTAGCTTATTTTATAACGAACAGCTTTGTTGAAGATTGCATATTGTTTGGAGGTTCCCTAACAGAGTTATTTAACTTTGAAGACCAACCGATTTTTTTTGAAATTTCCTATTCCAAACATGTACGAGAAAGAGAGGCAACACATAACTTTATATGAAGATATCTTTTTACCGCTCAACCGATCAATTTGCAGTCTTTGGCAATGTTGATCCTTACACCTTAAGCTATATATCTGCATATTTTGGGATACACAAGCTGATTCTGGCATTTTGTACTGAATTTATTGGCTCTATTGCCCATTTTTCATATATTTTCACATACAAACTTGAAAACTCTTGTGAGTGAACTAGAGTTATCGGAAAAAGCTCATATTTGACAAGTGGTATGTGAGGCCAATTACCTTTTGATTTAACAGTGTTCCGAAAAAAAGTCAAAATTGTTGCCGGTCTAAGCCCCCTCCGCGTGATTTACAGCTGTTCACAAAACTGCGATCGTTTCTATAATCAGCATATGTATGACCAAAAAGCTGACGAGAATGAATCCTATCATCTAACCAGCTTTCGGTGAGAACAGTTATGTCGTAATGGGAAGAGACTGCTAGGAAAACTTAATCGATTTTTGTGCGTATGCCTCGGACGTTCTGGTAATAAATCGTCAGTTTATCATTCAAGTCTGCGCCAAGAATTAATTCCTCAAATTCCTCCACATCGTTCCAAAGATGATCGTCTGATAACCCGTATACCTGACTATGGTCATTATTTAAGAGACGAGCAGTATCATTGAAAGCTTCATACGTATACTGCTTCTAACGTTTCCTGATGGAGTAACGCTGGATGCTTGAAGATCAAACAGATTTGATGACACGTCGAAGCTTTAATGATCGGATGACGTAACGCACGTCTGGAAGGCAGTATTACTTGAAAGGCGTAACAATCAAAGCTCGATAATTTAGCCAGTGTGTGGGTTAGTACAAACTCTTTACTCAATAATTAATCAGGTGGACTAGTCCATCGGGTTTGAATCAGGAGAGTTTGATGGCCATATATACATCAAATCATTCTGGTAAACTGACTGGTTTCTACACTTTTTTTCGAGTTATTTTAACGGAATTTTTCCGATAGTCGTAATTCATGCCCAAACCGTCACCGAAGCTGTGATCTAGACAACATTAATATAGGTATGCGCATTACTACACCTGTCAAAGCACACTATTACTACATCTGTTATGAGCACTACACTAAGAAAGTAATAAAAACTTAGTGTGTATACTCGGTCGGATGATTTGTTAATTGGTTTTTGCACTACACTGTCATTACTCTCTGACTGTAGATCGTGTAAGGCCCGCTTTCAGATTTCAATTACTAACTCTAAGTGTTGTCACGCCACTCCGACTATGTCTCAGGTATTACCTACCTATCTTTTGAACACACCCTTATTATTTTTAGTGGTTCACCAAATTAATGACGTCAATAAAACTTATAATATTGATTCTATGTTGGCCCTACACAAGCACTTCGACCGAATTTCAGTTGATTCTTATTCAACTATATCGAATAAGTATTCCAATCTGCCTCTACCTTTGATCTCATGATTGCAATACAAGTTTCCCAACTTGATTCTGTGCATCGCTCTTCTGAAGCGAAAAAGAAAATAAAAGCAGTTTTTGTAAATCCGCAGGCGGTAAAATTCCATCCATTTTGCTGCTATATCTATCGAGTACTTGACTAGTTATTGAATTTTGAGAGTATCGCTTTTCGAATACTTCTTCCGATGAGCACGTACTTATCGCTCCATCCGAAAGTTTCCACCTTCTAGTACGACCGCTCGGAGGAATCTTGCATAAACAAAATGACAAGGGCACATTCCAAATCTGGAACTTTGAACTCGGGTAACCCTTACATCAACTTGCTATGTATAATTTTCCAGCCCTGTTACAGCCTTAACTAGTTACGGTGCATGTATGTATATTTATGTATTTGCACATTCTTTGAATTCACCTACTCGACACTCTCTACAGAATCTCCTTTTGATTGGTGTAGTACATACTTAGAGATGGGATCGATGCGTTGCACACTGTTTTCGTGAGGATGCTTGCTGAGGCGGTCTAATTTAAAGGTAGATTTTGCTGTTCGTTAGGGGTTGTGTGGGTGGTTTGCTGGCTGTATCTTTGGCTTTGACTAGCGGGTTTAGACGGCACGGAATGTTATGAAATTGGAACGGATATTGTATTACTGTAGCTAAGTTTCTTGATGATTGATTTTCGTACCGTCTAATATAAATTAGTTCAAAGTCCTAAAATATTAATTAAAAGCCTGGGCCCGGTGTGACATGCTAACTGTAATAAAAAACAGCCGAATAAATGTAACAATATAACTTCAACTGAAAATAACTGAAAAGTTTCAGCCAATTGCAATTGGTTTGGAGTATTCTACAATGTAATCCTTTGTTATACCGGGAAGATTAGTGGTTTCTGTCCGGTAAAATGATGTTAGATTTTCGTAATAATTGAAAACTGTTTGAATTCAAAACACAAAATGCAAATTCAACCCACAAAAAAGTATGCTGAATATATCGATTCGAAACTTTCAAATAAAGAGCAAATCTCCTGAAACCTCGCGCAAACACAAGCTTGCCAAAAGCAGACATGACCAGCCGCCATGGTTCAGCAAACACACCCCAAACCCGGTGTGCCCGGCAGTATTCAGCGAGCGGTTTGTTGGCTGTGTCTGATGGTGCAGAAAAATAGAAAGCACTTTAATTTTAAGCTTACTCAATATTATCACTGTTTGTCTGGTCCAGGTTGAGCTTCCATGCACCCAGCCAGCAGCAAACGGGACCTAATCCTGAACGTGCAATTCCTACAGCAGACGACTTGTTGGAGGGCGTTGGGAAATGGGTTTCGCCGATACCCCATCCTCACATCACCACTGGCAGAATTCCTAACATCGTTCGCTTTGTCCGCGGATATCGCATTGTCTGGCGTAATGTATGTTTTGATGTCACTCCAGCAGCGGAGGAAATGAGAGTGAGCATTATAGTGGGATGGAAAAGAGAGTGTGAGAGAGAGAGAGAGTCTCTTGGTTTCCGGTGTTAGGAGCTACTCATTTTCCGGTCGCTTTGAGATTTGAGGGGTTGAGAAAATTGTGAGTCTGTCTGTATTGGTGTGATGGAAAGTGTGAAACTGTGGTGGACAGTGAATTCATGGTGAGAAAACAGAGCAGGGAGCTGTAAGTGCTTGTTGTTGAACTAGCTACTGGTAACCTACTTTCCAAGTGCGATAGAAATAGAAGAGAGTGCTGGGTAATGTTGTAACTGTGCTAGTTTGTCGTCCAGTGTTAGCAAAATGTTAGAATAAGAATTTTGAAATAAAAAAATCTTTACATTTGTTCACAATTCCTTACATTTGTATGTTTAGAATCGGAATATAAACGAATGCAGCTTCAAGTACGTCAACCCTTTGCGAAGCAGTCCCTTTTACTTCTCCTAAGTTTTCATTTGATTTTTTAGCCTTGACATATAAATACGATTTTTTTTTCTATTAATTAACACTTAGGGATGTAAGGAGTATAACCAGCTCAAAAAATTATGCGATTTTGTTAATTACTACTAATTAGTTACAAACAATTAAAACTCGAGAATCTCATTTTTTTACAATAAACTACAATCTTGAACTAAATGATAGATTTTTTCCAGAATTTTTCGTAGGTCAGTTTCCGAAAAAAAATTATCAAAATATGCAAAAATGGAGTATATTATTATATTGGTCTATAAATGATTCTGAGAGATAGGGATAACTTCTCAACTAGCATAAAAATAGATTGTGTGGTTTTTGAGGTCGCTGATTACGATTTTGATAAGAGAATTTGAAAATGGCGGCTACACAATGGCAGCCATTTTTTACGACATTTGCGAATTTTGTTACAATGAGCATAAAACTCGATTTATGAGAGTTTTTGGAGTAGCTGATTACGACTCTGACGTCAGAATTGGAAAACTCAAAATGGCGCCTCCAAAATTTCAACCATTTTTTGCGAAATTGGCAAATTTTGTCACAGTCAGTATAAAACTCGATTCATTAGAGGTGTGCGCCGCCGTGCCACGCCTCCGATTTCAGGCAAAAAAAGCGTAAAAAAGCGCGGCGACTATATTTACCTGAAATTAGCGGCGCGGCGGCTCACACCTCTAATTATAATTACAAAATTCGACGAGACTCAGATCTGCTTCGCCGGTTTCTATACAAGAAGTCGTTCTGCGCACTCTTGTTACCTTCATTGATCACAAAATTGAACGTTTATAAAAAGTATAATTAAACTTATTGCTTCTCTTGGTCACCCTTCTTACATCAGCGCTTTTATCTTGAAATTGAGCCAATCCCAGTCGCTATTTTGGATCCACCATTTTTAATTTTAAAATTCTAAGAATCAAAATCAGCGACACCGAAAACCCCTTTTATGACGTTTTGGGGCAATATAAAAAACATGAAATTTAGCAAAGCACAGTCGCCATATATCCGCCATTTTGAATTTTATATTTTCGACGTCAGAATCAGAATCAGTGACTCCGAAAACACCCTTGTAAGACGTTTTAGGCCAATATAAAAAAACATAAAATATAGCACAGTCGCCATATTGGATCCGCCATCTTGAATTTTACATTTTCGACATCAGAATCAGAATCAGCTTATATAAGGCTAAAAATAACAGTAGCATTGAAAAAAAAGTTGCGTCGCAAAGGGTTAATACGTTGGAAAACATCAATATCTTTGAGTGTTGTTCGTCGGACAGTTTATCACCGGTCAGGGAATATTTAAATCACAAATAGATGAATTTTATTTTTCTTTGGTACTTATTTTCGGGATAAAGCAGCAAATAAAGAATTTTAATGGCAATGCAGTAAATTTTGTCAAAGGCGACTTTTAAATAGCATTTTAAAACTCGGTGGTCACGCCGTCGATCTCTGCTTTATAGGCGGGAATGTAGACACGGTAGCCCTTTATAAAATACTTGTCGTCGGTAATATCATTTGTATTCTTTAGATAACATAGCGCAACGCTTAGCATATTCAGACGCCCTTTTGTGATATCCGTCGCGACTGAATATTTCTGTGTCAGCTCTTTAGAATAGCTCAAAGTGAAAAGTTGAAGAGTTGAACTATGGATATATAAACTATAGGCCCAATCAGTTCTGCACTAAGTTAAATACCCGATCTAAACGTCACATGCGATTTTTGGTGTCCCTTGAAGCGCTGGAAACTACTTGTTTGATTTAAAAATCCCCAAGACCAGAAGCTGTTTGCTTCGATTTTATGTCAGAGCAGCCTCGACTTGACAAGCAATGTCATCTGCCTATAGTTTTAATGAGCAGCAGAAGATGTCGGCACATGATTCAAGATTCAAAGTTTCATGCATTTCTAAGATATTTTGCATCAACAAACAACGAAAACCAAGTCTCAACTCAACTCCAACATATGCCATGAACGAAAACGATTTTTGAATATTCCAAGATTTCTTTGGTGTTTTTTGTCACAAGTGAATAGATGCTCTCTCCGTCATCTTCAAACATCTAGCATCAAATGATTTCGTGAACATACAGTTGAAGATAGCATCGAAAATACATATAACGGTTGGTGAAGGAATAAATATTCAAATAAATTCTTCGTATTGTTGTATGATAGATGCGGGTTGAATTCTCTAATAAATCATCGGTTCAATAAAATCGTCTACACGCTCAGTCTTGCGGAGTAATCTTCCGTGCGTCGCTCTCGAATACCTAGCGTCAAATGATTTCACAAAGTCACCGGATTAAATGCTTCGTCCGTCGACTTCAAATAATCAATTTAATTTAATGAATAAAATTAATAAAAAGGACTAAAATAAAATAAAATAACACAAGTCCTCAAAAAAAAATTTGATATCAGCATTTTATCATGATATTCGTAATTTATCTTTGCCTTGTCGGGACATGCTATTTTTTAATTACTAACGATGATAACGATAAAATAACGATGTTGGACATCCTACACCCAAAACGAATCTTTGCGAGCGGAAATGCATCTGTTTTGTTCGTTCACGAACCGTGAGCGGAAAGTTTCCAAATGATGCGTTAGTGTTCAACTTGTGCAATACAATATCGATCCCCATAGCTACACGGTGTTGGCTACACGATGAAGAGATGACTTGAATAATACATACCAACGTTCCCATGCTGTCCCATTTGTGATCGCTGCTGCAATAATGAGAAGTTTATATAGCTCATTCGAATGACTACTCATTATGTGTTGTTATGGCCTACGGTGTAAATAGGCTTTTTAGCGAGTTGATGTTTGTCGGTTCCAGTCCTGATGCTATCTCTTAACATTTTTTTCCTAGTATGGCTTAGTTCTCAATACATGCATACAAACGGAATGTTATTAAAAAGCGGAAAAAATGGTACAAAGCAAAATGTGTCAATGACGATACTGCAATACCGGTGGCGGGGAGCCAAACGACATTATCTCACTCATTATTAGTGTGAAGCCTATTTATACAATTTTACTACTTAACGAGTGTATGTCGTCCTTGTACGGGTAGTAAAGAGGAGTTTTTAGTGAATCTCGAACTGTGCGCGAACAGCTCAATGCTAAAAAAGGATTGTTTTTGGGAATGAGATTGTGAGGCCAAAAACATAAAATCTGAGAGTGCCGTTTTGGGTGTACCAATTTTCTTGTATTTACTGCTCGCATATATTACTAGTCGCTTGCAGCTGAACATAACTGTATAATATTTGATAAAAAATCCAAATTTTGTGAATTTCATGACCGTGTACAGAGTTGGATGAATTTGAAAATGATTGGGAATATCTAGAGAAAATTTTCAATAGGACGTAAGTAACATTGAGAGCCTCTCTTTGTTTACTTTCTCTTTCGTTTATTACGACGTCATTACAACTCTTTGCACTAATTTTCCAGTATATATCGAAAGCCGACGGTTTTTACTAGAATATTATGCAAGAAGTATAGTAGTAAATGTTGAAATGGTCGAGTAATAAACAGAAGAGAAAGACCACAAAGAGAATCTCTCATTGTTACTTACGTCCTATTCTAAATTTTCTCTAGATATGTTCTAAATATCACAACCACTCAAGATAGTTTGTGAACTATGCACTAGGAATCATGGACCAATTCACGAATAATATTTTATGATTTTGTGAACTATTTCACGAGCATGAATGGTTAGTCGTGTTTTATACTAGGGATCATGAACCAATTCATGAATACACGAACAATAGTTTTTAATTTTGTCAACTATTCCACGGGTACACATGGTCAGGCGTAACTATTATACTAGGAAAAATGCACCAGTTCACGTTTACATGAATAATATTTTATGATGTCGCGAACAATTTCGCGAGTACGAATGATAAGTCGTTACTAACTCGCTACGAATTATGAATCAGTTCACGTATACATGCATAACATTTTCCGATTTTGTGAACTATTTCACAAGAACGAATGGTCAGTCGTGGCTACTGTACTGGGAATCATCAACTAGTTCATGAACACATGAAAAATATTTCATGGTTTTGTGAATTAATTCACGGACATGAATGGTGAGTTGTGACGAATAAACAGGAATCATAAACCAGTTCACAAACACATGAACAATATTTTATGATTTTGTGAACTACTTCACAAGCGCGAATGCAAAGTCGTGACTAATTCGCTAGCAAACATGAATCAGGTCACGTATACATGAATAATATTTCATGATTTTGTGTTGGTTTTATGAATAAGTTTGGACTAGTTCACATGCAGAAGAACGTTTTGGTAGTGAAGTGGCGGAAACCGTGACTGAAGTTCATAAAACAAAAACAATATCTCCACAAATAAAAGCGTTATTCAGGCATCATTGAATTGAAATTAAACATAATTATAAAACACATGATTTTTATTTCTGGTACTTTTTCGTAACATAGAAACGTGATTGTTCCAGGATTCATGGCACTTTATTCGCGATTTTGGGGGAAAAATCGTGTACCATTGATGTATTTCGTGCTCTGGGCACATTATCTCAAGATAAAATCAGCCTGAGGGTCTGCGAATGATCGGGTTTGTATAACCGCATTTGAGATTTATGAATTCGTAGGTCTTAAAACATTCACAGGGGCGTTTTTGTGTTTGCGAGATCGCGAGCACAAGTTTGCGTGGATGATCGCAATTGCATGGTCACGTTTGCAACCTGGGTTGTAATATCGCACCGAACTCGAGCGTTGCGTGTATAAATCAGTTTGTATAACTGTGTAACCGCTTGCATATTTGCGTGAATTTTTGAATGTTCGCGCGAACTGTGTATTTGAGTGCACGGTTTAGTTCTAGAAGGGAGTGATCAGTAGAGTATCCTGCTATGGCGATCTGGGACTTTTAGTGTATTTTAGTGTATAAAATAAAAAGGAAATCTCGGACACCCTAAGGTAGAGTTATTAGCGAATAAAATGATAAAGCAGCATATCACAGAGAAGATTCGTGTTTCAATCTAAAATTCCCAAAACGAGACATATTGTAATGGCTATTGGAAAGATAACAGGACATTTCAAGGGGAGTACACTTTGTTATAATTCTCCCTTGTCGAGAAAAATATTGGTAAAAACTTTTTTTCTACATTAAGTAGAAAAATATTCAATACCACATTTGCACGCGAAGGGCGCAAGACCTATAACTAAATTAGTTATAAAATTTGCGTTCCTTGCTGGACATCACGCAGGACTAGGGGTTTGCTCAGAAACACAAATAGTGCTTTTATTTTTGGAACGCGTCAATCCGGCGCTGGCTTGTTTCTGGCACTAAGTTAGTGTCGGATTGTGATGAGACGAAATCGAAACGCTGATTCCATAAATAATTGAGACTATAGTTGCCAAACGTCGTTAATAGATGAGCAAACGATGGTACTTTGGAGGAATAAGTAAAGTATTTCACAAAGAATGTCCAATCTATAAGAAATGATGTGTTTTGTTTTGAGCTGAGCAAATTGAAATTGGAAATGCATTTGCCAAGTAGTAGTCATCAAGTACACAATTTGACCGTGCATGATAAGTTCGGTTCAACGTTTCGAATTCTTCTGATCAGCGTCTGACAGCCAGTGATCGCGATACAGATGTTTAATCCAAAAACACGAACAATAAATTTCAATGTTAAATAAAGTGAACTTTGATACTTCTGGGTATAAGAGTCAGGGGAGGGAGGGTGGACAAAGATGGCAGGGGAGAAAGTTATTAACTTTCAGTTTCAGGCATCGGAAGATCAACGGCATAGGTTACAGACTCTGGTGGCCTTCATCAGGAAGAATTATGTACTGGGACGCCCGGTGTTCCTCCTCGAGTCTGCAGGGGTTTCTCCAGACGATTTCGTAGTACGGCTCAGATGCGGATCGGAGACGAGTTGCGCGTGTGGTTTGTGCGTAGGTCCCGTGTTTGTTGGCTCATTCGACAGAGTTGTTTGGTGTCGCCTTGGAGTCGCATCAAACCTGTATGATACTGGCGGAAGAGGGCACTACTGAGAATGATAAAAAGGGGCAGTTAAATTTGTATATTGATGGTTTTTAGGAAAGTGTATACGAGGGACACATAGAGGAGATCGCGGCTTGCAAAAACATCTCGAACCGGGACATTGGGTGGTCTTCCTCGGGCCCGGAGGGTGTCCACAAGCCGAGACCTGGCGGAACTGTACTCGGTGCACGCCCAGACAATGTGCTCGATATCGTGATAGCCGTCGCCACAAGCGCAGATGCCACTACCCACGAGCCCAATACGCTGGAGATGTGCATCCAGCGTGTAATGGTTTGCCATGAGTCGGGACATAACACGAATGAAGTCACGACCCACATCCATCCCCTTGAACCAAGGATTCGTCGATACCTTAGGGACTATCGAATGTAGCCACCTTCCTAGTTTACCATTGCTCCACGAAGTTTGCCAACTTTTAAGGGTTCTCTGATGAGTAATACTGAAAAATTTGTGGAAGCTAATTGGTCTTTCATAAACGTCACCTTCTTCGGTACCCACCTTCGCTAAGGAATCCGCCTTCTCATTGCCCGGAATGGAGCAATGAGAAGGAACCCATACCAAGGTAATCTGGAAAGAATTGTGAGATAAAGCACTCAGTAGCTCCTGTATTTTCCCCAAAAAATACGAGGAGTGCTTTCCATGTTTCATCGAGCGAATAGCGCCAATAGAACTCATCCGCTATCCGAGACGATGAAGTAATGGTCTACGGGTAATGTTTCAATGACTCCAAGGATATACTGAATTGCAGCTAGTTCTGCGACGTAAACTGAAGCGGGGTCACTGAGTTTGTAGGAGGCGGTGAACTTTTGATTGAAAATACCGAAGCCAATGGACCCTTCGAAGTATGATCCGTCAGTATAAAACTTCTTAGATAGTCGACATCTCGGAATTCATTATAAAAAAATGTTTGGCCAACTTGCGTGGCGTATGTGGTCCGGAATTCCACAAATCTCGTCTTTCATGAATGTGTTGAAGAAAATAGTAGATTCAGAAGTATTTATGAAGTGCACTCGGTTGGGATTGTAAGAAAAAGATTAATATTCTGCGCCATGTTGTCAAAGAACAGCGATATGAAACTGGTCAGAGAATTGAGCTCATCAAGCCTTTCGAAATTTTCAATCACCATCAGGTTCAAGATATCGTTTCTGCCATTGTTAGCAACGAACTGAAGAGTTACAAATATTCGAGTGTAACTTTTTTCGAACACAGGCATTAGTATGAACTTATTTCCATCCACAGTGCGGGGCCCCTGGCCCAGTGTGCCCATGCGTAAAGACGATACTGTAACGATAATCAAAAACGTAATTATGCGTACAACGCTGCGTTTGGAAAATATCATTTTGCACCACTATTTGGCACCCAATATTTTTTAATAAAATTGTCTATTTGAGACTCTGAAAATATTTCTTGATAAGACCCATCTGAACAAGGATTATGTGCAAGATTTGTAATTTCTGTAGATTTGTAGTACTTTAGAAAAAATATTACGCTTAAGGTGTTGGACTTACCCCTGGTTTCCCTAAATCTTTTTCGGGTAAAGAAATTTGGAGAGCACGATATCATTTAAGTTCCCAGCGAAATAAATCAATAAATCATCTTAACTTGGCAGCACTGAGCTATAAACGATTTCAGGCCCCCTTTACTACGATGCACTTTCAAGCTACGATAAATCGGAAAATCCGTTTGATGCACCAATACATGCCAAACTATGCGGAGATGACCAAAAATTTCCCGAGAAGAGCCGATACTCTTTCGTTTACTCAGTTGACCGCCATCGAGAAAGCAAAAGTTCATTGCACTCGGACTAGTTGTTACGCAAGTGGTTGTAGAATTTTCTGTTCGCTGAATTGCCTCTGTGCACTATGCTGCTGCTGTGGAAAATCAGCCTGATGTAATTGACGTCATCAAGAAAATTGTTATGACGCTTGTGCGCTATGGGGGTGTGGGACGATCCAGAATGGTCCTGCTGGGTGGTCGTCTTCATTACGTTCGTGGTTCAATGTGTTGAGAATATTGCAATTTCTTCTCAAGCTCGGACCCATCCTCCTCTCTAGGGGGCGGGTTGATGGGTAATACATTTTAGATAGACCAAACGAGACACCCTTTATGACCAATCCGCATCATGTTAAATTTATTTGGTCGAAGGATCATAATTTTTTATGCTTCAGGTGGTCCCAACTGTAGCGAAGGTAGTTTATGACTATGATCGAGAGAATAATGTTGCTTGATAAATTTCTCAATTTTGTAGAGGGAAATAGACGAACGTAACGTTTACGTTGACGTTTATTATACGTGATACATTACAGACTCCATCTGGAAAAGTTTACCTTTACCTACACAAGACATTTCTCGAAACTATGGCTGTTGGAATTAAAGTGAATGATGAAAGCTAGCCATCAGTTGGGTTTTCCGATGAATTGGGTGTGTCTGTTGTGGTGGCATCGAATGGGAGCTTGTGGGCGAAAGAGATGCAACTGCAACTGCGGTATCATTTTGTGTTCCGCTGAAGCTGGGATGAACTGTCGACAGATGCTTTTTTAGGGAGTTTTTCTGGCCGAAGCTTTGATGGCACACATCGCAGTTATACATTTTCAAACCTGTTTGAGGGATGGATCGGAGAAAAAAAAAACAAACAAAAGTTTCAAACATTTAACACAAATAGGAGAATGAGAACTTACCGGTGTGAGTACTTTCGTGCTCCATCAGGAATCGTTTTCTAATGAATGATTTATCGCAATATGAGCATTTGTATGGTTTGATTCCTGGAATGATGAGGTTGATTAGTTATTTGCTGTTTAGATGGGCTAAATTCTGTATGTATGTATACGAATTCCAGGTTACAGATGCATGGCAAAGTTGTTTAAGCTGATGTTGGATTCAATCGATTGGAATAAATAGAAACTCGACCACGGCAGTATTTGTTGGAAGGGGATAGATAAAAAGCACCATTATAACCCGGAATGCTCTCGGGTATACACTGCTTACTAAAACCGGATTGGTTAAGTCCAAATTCAATTTCGGTTCATTATTCTGTTTTACACAATTTACGCATTAAAAATCAGTTGAAGAGCATTCAGATGTTTTCTGCCTTTTATTTCATCTCGAATATGTTGCTTTATCTGCAGTCGAAGCTGTGCATCACTTTAGAGGCCTCCAGGACAGATAGGTCGCTTCAAGTTCGGCGCCGTCTTGCCCCTGACCGTCGAGGGGAAATGAGCCGCCGCTTGGAGCGACTTGGCTGCTCCATAGAGGGGGAAGGCCCCTGTATGGGTTCCTATGTCGGCCTTCTCTCTTCCCTCCACCCTCTTGAAGGCCACTGTCTGGGTTCCTCTGTCGGCCTTCTCTCTTCCCTCGCCCCTCTTGACGTATGCTTCCTGTTCTTGTCTTGAGATTCGAACAGCTTTGCGGAGCACCAGCAGGTTCTGTTTCAGATCCTTGGTAGGGCTATTTCCTACCACTGCTGGGGAGTCACTGGTGCTGTCGGATGCAGCCCCCGCCGCTCCACTACCCCCCCCCCCCACTGGGAGGAGACCTCGCCAAACCACCTTTGGCAAATGGGTTCGGCACCTCCGTTTTTTGGTTTTTATTTTTGTTCACTTCACTCATATCACTCATTCCCACGAGTTGCGCGAGAAAGAAAGGTCCGCCACACCAGAGCTCCGCAGTAACGTGGTAAGGGACGCTTACTGTGGGGGTTGCCCAGGTGCCCCACAGGCTCCGTTAACGATCGAGCATCTTTTTCACCTCCTCGACCACTCATCCCTCGGCACGGGTCGCTTCACGTCTTGGACTTGGGGTTATGACCTTTGTTGCTTTACGTGATGACCGCAGCCTAAATCATCACAATCATCCTCCTTTACCAGGTTATTACGAACATGCTACTATTGAGATTCGTCATTCGCTAGCGGAGTTCATCGTAGGGGTAGACCGCCATAGGTGTCCATTGTGTTTGTTATATTTGAAGTGTGGATTTTCGAAATCAGCAATAACATTCATAATTTGAATAGGAATGCCCTCAGCCCGACTTTGCAATAAGTCAATGATGACATCCGCGGAATACCGATTACTCTTCACTATTATTTTCAACGTTGGTTTAGTCGGTATAACATTACTGTACTTCCCAGACATCCTATGTAACAATTGAAGTTTTATAGCATGCTACAAGTGCAGTCTGTTTTATGAGTGGCTATAAAGCTACCATGAAACCTCAATTGCTACTAGGGGTTGACCATTTTCGTGTTCGATTGGAATGACACCGACAGATAAATGATAAACAAAGATGTCGAGATGAAGATTAAAGAAATACAAAGATTCGGCGTTTTCAGATAAAATGTAAACGGGTGCATTAATCGATCTTATTCGATTCCAGGAGCTGATTGCAGCTTATTATGTTTGTCACAAAAAATACTGTAAACTTACCGGTATGGCTCATTTCGTGTCTCATTCGGTTTGTGAAATCCGTGAAAGCTTTTTCGCAGTAGCGACAAGGGAACGGTCTCTCGCCGTTATGAATGCGCATGTGGTATCTTAAATGCAGCTTGGCTTTGAACATCTTCGAGCATACCTAAATTAAATGTGTTAAAATATAAAATATATGTCTAGCAATAACAGTAACAAACGAACTTACTTCACATTTGAATTGTGGCTTTTCGATATGGTTGGACATGTGTGTTTTCAGGCCACCCTTCTGACGGAATGCCATTCCACAAACAGAACACTTGAAAATAAAAGTACCGGTTAACTGTTGAAAATGCGTGTCAAAATTTAATATAAAACTCACCTGATACGGTTTTTCGTTAGTGTGCACGGTCATGTGCGTTTTAAGATTGCCCTTCTGGGTGAATGCTTTGTCGCACAGTTGACACTTGAAGGGTTTCTCGCTTTTATGCGTAAGCTCGTGTTCCGTTAACCGCCCTCCGCTGTTGAACTGTAGTCCACAGAGGGCGCATTGGTATTTGTGCAATCGGTACAGCCGCTGTTGGTGGTTGATCAGTCCATTTTTGTCGTGAAACCGCCTATAGCAAACTTGACATTGGACCGGTTTGTCCTGATTCTCTTCCAATTCTGCTTCCTGTTTGTTGATCTGGTGAGCCTTGTGTGCGTGAGCTATTAGCTCTGTTTCCAGAGGAAACGAGCGCCCGCACGCCTGTGCGCAACAAATCCATCCAAGCTCCCGTTGGATCATCTCCTTGATTGGGGCCACAACAGCTACCGAAGATATCCTCCTTGGATGCTTCTTAGAGTGTGATCGTCGGCGCGTCGCTTCTGAAAATCTATTTTTGCATTTGTTGCACTCCCAGATCGTTTCCAGTTGCCGAACACGTTCCTTGTGATAGTTAACTCGTCGCTTAGATTTGTACTTTCGCATGCATCCATCACAGAGTACCTTATCGGAAGGATTGGTTGTCGCTGAATCCCTCTTTCGAGTGTGAGACTTCTTACGATGCGACTCCAGGCCTTGAGCTGTTTCGAAAATCAACAGACAACCGCAGCATGTATGTTTATTCTTTTCTACCTTGATAACCGAATACAATTCCCGTTCATACTCATTCATGGTGAGATCTTCGTTTCTCTTCGAACGTCGCTTATTAAGTAAAGGTTTATCATCCGTATTCAACGGTTTCGGTTTTGGTTTCCGACCTCGTCTTTTCGCTGTCTTGGGCTCCTGCATTTTGAACTCTTCGTCACTGCCGTTCCATTCGCTGTCACTTTCGTTGTTACTTTTACTACCGTTGCTAGATTCACCGCTATCACTATCATCATCATCATCATCGTCATCAGTGGCATTTTCACTCCCAGAGGAATTTGCCTCACCCGGTTCCGAATCCAGATACTCGGCAAGCAACTCCTCGGTTGGTTCGATCTTTACCTCGGCAAACTGGAACGCATCAGCGTCGCATTTAACCGAATTTATATTCTCATCCAAGGTTACAATTGTATCGACTTCCAGCGAAGGCGTGGTTTCCGGTTCGAACAGTTTACGCAGCTGTCGATCGCAGTCTCGTGCCGTTCTGATAAAAGCTGTCAGTAGCTTCAACGTTTCCATACAGCGGCAGCAGATGTGCGCTGGAAGACCGTCGTTTTCGCGGATCTGTAAAATGAGGGTTAGTTTGTTTTTGTAGTTGAATTGTTCGATTACATTAAGGGGAAACTTAATAGAATTGCTCGCGAGGCTTTGCCGATTTTTTGAAAACATGCAAAACTTGAGCATCGTCTAAGCTAAGTATTTTGACATTAAAAATGTCTTACTCTACTATCTGGGGCTAGGTGTCATTCTAAAATCTAAACTACCTCCCATGTAACGAAACTATGTAAGGTTTGCACGCTTATAACTCCGATATTACTAGATGGATTTTAATCATTCATACACCAACCGATTCAGAAACACTTAACTTAAATATTGGTAATAATTTAATATCTCCCCAATAAAAGTAGACTTTTGGAAATTGGTAAAATTAAAAAGTTCACGAAAAACGGGAAAATTACCATTCGTGAGGCAGATTTCTCAGACACAGCCGTCAAGAGAGGGCAGCTTAGTTGCTCAATGAAACACGAAAAGTCATAAATAGAAGCAACGCATGTCCGTTTAAATCAGTTGTTGCTCTTATCCCATACGAGCAACATCGTCTCCGGGCGATGCAATAAGCGCTATCGATTTTCGGTAACGTTGGCATTTGCACACACTCGCACCCAGCGATGCCAACCTTCCAGTTTAAACTGGATTCTTCCAGTTTTTTTTTACAACATCCAGTCAAACAGACAATCGGAAAAATCTTCCAGTTTTTTGAAATTTTAGCCAGTTTTATCCAGTTTTTTTTTAAAATTCATTTATTTAGTTTTCTTTCTCACAAATTGTAACTCGATTCACAGAATTTTCAAGCAAGCGATGGGATGATGCAGAGTGCCGCAGAATAAGATTTAAATCCACCGTGACCTGAACTCTTTTTATACTACTTGTGAGTAAAACGGTACAAGAATGTACATTTTGATACGATTTCAAATGAATTTTACTCAAACATAAAGGTGACAGTACATTGTGTCAAATATTTACATGAACATTTGTTGTATTCGCAGCTAGTTGCTATAGTATCGTAAGAAAGGATTAAGCGCATTCTCAAGTTTAGTAAAGGGTCTTAAATTTACGATTTTGTGGATTTTGTGTAGATTGAAAATCTTCAAAACAGTAAAATTCGACTGTAACTATTAGAATTACATTCAAAGTCAGATGTTCTAATATTTTTTAAAATTTGGACAACAATATCAAAAACTGACTCAAATTTTCAATAAAAGGTTTGAAACATACGTGTTTACTTAAAATTACGTTCATTGAATCGTTGACTTAAACATAACAAGAGTATAGTAGGTTTTTTCGAGCATCCAGTTTTTTCCAGTTTTTTTTCTAGAAAGGTTCCAGTTTTTTTGAAAAAAATGTTGGCAACGCTGCTCGCACCTAAGTGACTAAAGCATATACGGTTAGTTTATAAATAGAGGTGACGCGTACCCGTTTGAATCAGTTTTTGTTCTTATGTCGAACGATCATGGTTGCAGCGTCTGGGCACTACAATAAGCGGTAGACGCTATGCATTTTCGGCAGCGGTGGCCGTGTGCGGATTTTTCGGGTACCAGCACGGTGTCACAGAATGATTTGCAAAGTGGGTGGGCGGGGTGATTTGGATTTAATTCAATACGGTGTGTGCTGCTTAAGAGTGTTGCGTTTGAAACAAATATATTTATTTTTATGCATGCGTGTGCGTTGTAACTTGTTAATCCATGTTTACGGCGCTTTGTAGCTGCGTAGGGTAAAGAGCCTATTGGTTTTCATGTTTCATATTTCGGTTATATGTTTTTATCAGTAAGGCATCTGAAAACGTGCTTCTGTAGTTATTGCACTGTTCAGCAGCGTAGTATTTTATATAGGAGAGTACACTCAGGTTTTTTTACGCGGATTTTGAAATTTACGCGGTTTTCATTTACACGGCCTGTATCCCCTGCGTGAAAAATCTGAGTGTAATTGCATCGGAAACAATCACATTCCCAGCAGAACTTTTTGTTTTCTAATTTCAAACACTTTTGTTTCGTACTGCACACAACGGAAAATTTTAAAACAGAACTTACCGTCCCAGCAGCAGTTGAAGCGGGTGTTCTTTTTCGATTCAAATTCAAGCCATGTCTTAAGCGTTACTGGACTTAAAATTGTTTTCCCAGTTTATCCAGTCAGAATATCTGTCCTACCCTATGTACTTAAAACACAGTTCTAATTGCGTTTTAAAGTATACAACAAATAGAACGGTTGGGTATACTAATTTAAATTTTAAAATAAATCTGTTTTAAATTATGGAACAAACCGCTGTACTGCAGATATTATTATGCATGATGCAGAATTGGTTTAATAATACAATGTTTACACTACAGAGTTACAACATATTTTAATAATTAGCAACAAGAAAAATGTCACCAAGATAGCATAAAAACCCGTTTTAACTGGTAGTGCGAACGTTGCATAACAATGTAATTTATCAAATAATTTAATTTTTTCCACCACTAATCGATCAAGAAATACTTAAACATAAGATTGTTTACTTAAGTCCATTAGTACATTATTGAAAATTTATATGGAAAATGAAATTTCATATTTCATGGAGAATCTGTATATTTCCGTTGGCGGGCGTGGGCTTCCTCATCACAGCTCTCAAAATGGAACTTTTCTTTTGAATATATTTTCTGGACAGACCAGCCTATTTACATTTCTTATAAAAGAAATGTATAGAATTCGCTCAAACTTTCAAGATTTTTTCCGAGGCCCGGAGGGCCGAGTCTTATATACCAATCGACTCAGCTCGACGATTTGGGACAATGTCTGTGTGTGTGTGTGTGTCTGTGTGTGTGTGTGTATGTAACGGACAAATTCTCATTCGTGTTTCTCAGCAATGGCTGAACCGATCTTATCCAAACCAATTTTAAATGAAAGAACTAAAAAACAGTATGAACGCTATTAATTTGTTTTTGATTCTGATGTTTAGTTTCCAAGATATGAATGTTTGAATGTGTAAAAATGGAGTTTTTTGCAGTTTTTTTGAATTATCTGCCGAAATTGACAATATAGATTAACAATTTATATATTTTTAGACAGCTTTAACGAATACCTTTCGAACAAGCTATAGATTGTTGAAATCGGACTATTATCAATAGAGATATTTAACATTAAATGCGGACGAAAGATTTTTATCATTTCCCATTGCCAGAAATATGACCAAAAACATGTAATCTATTATTAACGCCAAAACGGCTTATTCTAGGTCAATTGTATCTTCGGAGAAATAAAAATGGAGGCAATATGCCCTTTCTTTTGGTATTGTGCTTTTGCTGATTAATCCCCCTATGAGTGAGATATTTTCACAAATTTTCTTGGGAGTGAGTATATCGAAATGATGCCTTCAGCAAATGTGTAGCTCTTACTTTTACGAATAACTTTACTGAATACTTCAAATATCTATTTTGAATACTTTAAAAGTTATGGCTTGTTGTTTGTGGATTACTCTTTGTCGCCTATTTATTGTTCAATATTGTAATAATCCATTGAAATAAGCCAAACATTATTTCAATAAAACGAATTTTGTATTTCATTTTTCTATCTACAACCGCTAGAAATAATCACCGAACACTTCCAAGTTGTCTGGAAGGAACTTGATAACTTATCAGTGCAAAAATGTTCATTTGTACGAACCTTCTGACTGCAATTTTTCTAAGTTATAACCATCGGATCGATCTGAAAAATATCGGAAAATGAAAAGCGAAATAAATAACTACAAGCAACGGCGTAGCCACGAGAAGGTTTTGGGGTTTACCACCATACAACACCCCCCCCCCTCCACCACACCCAACAAAAAAAATTGGATTGAAGTTGAAAATCTATTGATTCTGACTGATTTAATTCAATATTACAATAACAATTATCTGATCCGTAGATTGATAACCTGTTGTTGTAGACATCATGAGGACGTTTGATAAATTGTCGGAATGGGGTCCTGATATGTAACTGATCTATTGGTTTTGATTTCACAGTTGTCCAATTGCATCAATATCAAATTCCTGCCTGAAAACATTCCAATAGAAAATTCCAGAGTTCTGTAATCAATCATAATCCTCAGATTTATTTTCAAATTGAGCTCGTTTTTGTAGAGATGTAATGTAATAAGGGTCTTTATTTAATAGGAAGCGAAGTTAAAATTGATTTAATGAAACATAGAACTGCCCACCAAAAAAAATGCATAACTTTCAATATTTGCTAAAAATGTTTTTGCCTTTCTCATTCACTCTAAAGTTCGTCGAGATCGGAAAATGTCTGTGTGTGTGTATGTGTGTCTATGTGTGTATGTGGAAAAAAATGTGACCTCTGTTTCTCAGAGATGGCTGGACCGATTTGCACAAAGTTAGTCTCAAATGAAAGGTACAACCTTCCCATCGGCTGCAATTCTTCCGGTTCCGGGGTTACGAGTTGAAGAGTGCAATCACGCAGCAAATTCCCATATAAATTGAAATGAAAAAATTTCAAAATCAAATTTGTATTTTTGATGCCAAATGAATTTAAAATGCATGAAACATTGAGATGTTTGACAAAAATTGACTTTTTTAGACTTTGGTACATTTTTGCCTTTCTCATATAGAAAGGTTATGCAATCACTCTAAAAATCTTCAATTATACCGGCCCGAGGGGGGGTATGCAGTGAGGGGTTGCTACTTTAAAATTAAAACTAGTTTCAAATTTCTTAACAAGTTGAAAATTTTCGGCAAGACCTGGACCTCCCGGATCTTTCTCCATGATCCGCCGCTGGTTTCAAGCGATGTTTCAATATCACATAGTATCTCAAGATCGTGGCTGTCGATCGATTGTATGTATGTGCAAATCGTACTGAACATGTAATATTCATTTCCACCATTGTATTGAACATAACCAGCCATGGAATCGTAGTCTAGACAAATGAGAAAAGCACACTGGCACCGCTAGGTGGATTAACACAGGTTTTTATTTTGGGAATGCGTCGAGTTGAGACGAAAACGTAATATGATTAATAACGAGGATAACACTTTCCGAATGTAGAGAGAAATTTATGAAAAATGACGATTGCCATTCGATTCTAGCATGTTCTGATCGATTTTGATGAGCTTTTGATTTTTGTTGTATGACCAATTATATGTATAGGTCAAATGTTTAAAAACAGTAATTTAAGGTCAAGATAGCATCATTTTGAAACCGCCAATTTCGGAGGTTTAGTATCTTCAATGAGTTTTATAAACTTAAAACAGCGCATCATTTGATAAAATAATTTTGACGGTATATCGTCCAAGAAGTATTTATGGTGAATTTTCTCAGGTTAACATTCATGACTACAATAAAGACTCAACAAATTCGCTAAAGACACGAACTCTGTTACTATTTTCTGAAAAATAATTCTGCTTAATTTCAAAACTTCAAAATTTATGGTTTCGGAATTATGCCGTTTGGACAGTAAGATCGATTTTCACCAAACCCCCACCAAACCGAATTTCTGGCTACGCCGCTGACTTCAAGTAAGTAGAAACAAAGTCGTTCTACACTCGAAAGAAACTTCTTCGAATGCTGAATATCTATTATAATACATTGACACCCCAATTTTATCAGCCAAATATGAATTGCCAAATATGATTTTTTTATTGCATCGAACTACAACAATTTTTAGGTAGCTGTCAAGGGGTTATTTTATAGACTTCTTCCAAAATTTGGCGAACCTATTCCAATTCGTATACCAATTAATTAGTATACTTAAGGGTTTTTTTGTTGCAGATAGAAAAATACTGAAGTTTTCAGCTTTTTTCCTACACAATATTACGAAAGCTTATTAAACAATTTTTCCTAATATGTTTGTGAAAATTATAAACTATTTGAAATATTTTAATAGTTTAATTTTTTATTTAACCGTGATTTTTTAATAAATAGTGACCATCGCTTAACAACGTAGTCTATTTTTCATGGCTTGCGGTGAGCACGATCTCTCGAATTGCTGAACTGAAAATTATGGAATAGAAATTAATTTTTAGTGTTCTTTACAGATTTAACTCGCCGCGCAGATAGCTCTGAATTAGACCCGCTGGTGCCCTAAGACGATTTTGCTAGATTTTCAGAGCACTGTGCACCCAGTGCATTAACGCAAGTGACGGAAGGTTATCGAAAAGTTTAATTTCAGTAATGATGATGATTTTCCCAAACGGTTCGTTTTCGAGGGGTTTTTATTTGTTCTTTGGCATTAGGATTAGCGATAATAATTCAAATCAAGGATACTACTGGCAAGTCACCTTTAGAAAAAGTCGATGTCGAAGTAAAATTTGGAACTATGCACGCATGCACTTCAGAGATAGCGTGATATCAGGAGCTGCGATTTCATTTCAACGCTTTTTTGTGAAAAGGGCGATACTCCCAAATGTAAACATAAGGCTTTTTTCATACATGTGAATGATTAATAAATAACCTTTTTAGGAAAATTCAGTTTTCCCACCACAATTTAGATATTTTATTAACAGAGCATTAACAATAATTCGTTGGAATGTCTATTTTATGGGCCATTTTTTCGCTTTCCCATTGATTTGGTTTGAGATTTCTAGCACTGATGTTGTCCTATGCTGATTTGAGCGATTCTCTGAGTCCTGCCACTATCCCATGTAGTATGTGTTATCAAAAACATCGCGAAGCATCTAAATGTTCTCAAACGATATAATATCCGAAGAGAGTGATAAGAGTTATAAGAAATGTCCCATCACACTGTTAGGTGGATTAAAAGCGTTTTTTACTAGATGGATCAGCCAAATAATGCCAATCACCTAGTGAGATACTTTATTAATTGTAATAATAGATTACCGTTAAATGACCTTCAATAAATTATGTTTTAATGGGGAGGGTTTACAGCAAATTGTTACATATAGAAATAGGCGAGTGAGCAAGAACGTGAGTCGATATGTGTGATAGATAAAATTCATTTGCACGCTCTTGAAAAAAGCTACATTTTTAATGTCACTGTGGTCGTGTCCTGTAAACAACCCTTTAATTTTTTTTTAAGAATTAAGAAATTTGGTATTTTGTTGGAATGGTGTTTCGTCAAAGATTTGATTTTCTAATTTCTTTTATATTTCATATTAATGTACTAATCGTTATTTACATACATTTGTTGAGAATTTTATAGGGAACATCCCTACTGCTTACACCACATAGATAAGAGGGACCATTTCGGAGATATATTCATTTTGCCGTACATCAAATCATATTTAGAAAAATTATACTTGCGCCGCAGCGGATTAAAATTTTTACACTGTTGTCGTTATTTTACCCATGCTTGGTATGTGTGCAAACGAAATGAAAACATGTTTCGTAACGTTCTATTTTCTCTCCTTCCCCCCATATGACACATTTTGCCGTACCCCTCCTCCCCTAAAAGCGTTACGTAATTTAGGAATGGTCCCGTATATTTTTGGCACATTTTTGTACTCACGGATATCATGCGTGCGAAGTACATAAAATATAAGTTTGGATTTTTATCAGCGTACAAGTACAGATTTTTCGAAATTTGTCGCTACAAATTCTGCACGGTAAAAATTACAGATATTTGTGGAAAAGTACAGATTTTTGGATCTGAAATCATTTTTGTTGCACATTTCAAATTATAAGAAATATTGAGAAAGTGTGCATTGCAACACAGAACAGACGTCCATATGGAGTGTGTTTTTTTTCGCGAGTTGCTGAAGTTGTTTCACAGACACTCAAATCGAACAGAAATGTAGTCGTGGGCAATAGAGCAAACCACCTTCTTAAAGCTGTCAACTCCATACCTTACCGTGACAATCGAAATCGCCTCGATGTCGGGAGGAGATCCGCCATATCACAAAGTTGTCGCTGCCTAACTAACCCTCTATTAAGTTGAATCTCTGGTTGAAATATTAGGCCACCGGTACCCGCTGGAAGTTTTTTGTTTGAATCTAAAATTCTAAAATTAGGGGTTGTTTGTTTCTATTTTCTGTCAGTCTTTCCTCAACAAGAGGAGCTTTGGGCGGCCTCTCAAGCACCTCTTGTCGTGGTGAGTACCATTGCTCTCTTTCATATTTCTGCGCAAACGAGTTCTATGAGCGGGATCTTTCTGTGCACTTACCACATCGGGCCTTCTTCCTATTATGTTAATTCTATTTAGTGTAAAACATGTCACATCCTGTGCGATTGTTACTAGAAATCTTCACTCATTGGAATACCCAACAAACTCCTTCGCCCCACGCATGATCAACTCGAATCGGTGACCACACCGTCGATCTCAACTATATGGACGGTCATGTAGACGCGGTAGTCCTTCATAGAAATCCTGAGGTGGCTTTCGGGCGAATGTCATTCGGGTAAATGTGATAGAATCGTATCAGCAGATGTAGAAGACTGTTTGATGGAGTTGGTTGTAGTAGATTAATTTTCTGCAGTTGTGTTGGCGCATGTCTTACCGTAGTGTGTCATCTGGTAACAGAACTGACCCAGGGTATGCGCATAGGGTTCTTTGTGTGTAGTTAAGACCTTGAGATGGTCTACCTACGAAAGTGAAGTAAGATGGTATAGGTTAGATCAACCGCATTCGCACCATCCGAACACCGTTAAGAATGCAAGGGAAACAGTTTCTCTAAAGTATCGTAAAAAACGGATTCTTCATACTTCGACATAATTATTTCAATATAATCCATGCTAGTACGAGGTACCAAATCATGTTAGCAAATTTCCGTTAGATCAAGGTCACGGGAATCATGGTCTTCACGTTTTCATATTTAACATCGTGTTCGTAGGATGTAGCTGTATGTGGGAAACTTGTATAAGAACAAGAAAAAAATGCCCGCGAGATAATAAATTACTTACTATTCTATCATATACGCCAGTTCTGTATCCATTTCCTGCCCCAGAGTCACAAACACTCCGACGAACACATACACAGACATCAGGAAAGTCCTTTGTAGTGCCAAGTTATGAGGTACATCCTTTACAGTGTCAAGTTATGATTTTTCTGAAAATTTTATTTTAATTTTGCTCTCGTTTCGTAAATTTTGACTAATTTGGATAAAACCGGTAAAAAAGATCTGAATTTTAGTACAGTTCCAGTATTCCTATTAGCGTTCGAATCCGTTGACCCGTAATAAAGTCATGGGTACGTTTCGACTACGGCTCATCAAAAACCGACACTAACTTATTGCAGAGTTTAGCTCCGGCTTGACGCTAAATACTAAAACGGAAACACTATTTATGTTTCCAATCAAACAACTGGTTGCCCGTGATGTCCCGATAGACCAGAACTTCTGTTAAGCTGATAACACACAGCGAAGCCGAAACGTGTTTTGGCTTAGCAGATCAATGCGAAAGCGCTATACTATATTCCTCCCTAAGGAGGAAAAATTGGGAAAACACCGGCCTATCGTTCGACGTCGGCGTATGTTAAAAATTACCGGTGCGGGCGCGGTGGCGCACATGCCCAACCGGAGGCCGCTATTTTGGTTTTCAAAATGGTACCAATGGTCCGTTTCTGTCTTCTACTCCCCTTTCAAATGACACACATATTGACATCGAACAATCGTCAATTTCCGTCTTTCCCTGACACACCCGCTATCCTGATCATCTAAATTTCATTAAAAATCAATATCGATCTTCTACTCACTACTCGATTGCAAATGACATCCATATTGATGATGGTTTTCTCTGTTTTTTTTGTAACCAGAAGTTGCCATCTTGGTTTTCAAAATGGCTTCATTAATCGGTTGCTGTTTTTTGCTGTTCACCCCTTTCAAATGATGCCTATATTTGTGATGGATTTCACTGCTTTTCAGTTTTGTAGTTACTAGATGTCGCCATATTGGTTTAAAAATGACGCCAATCACAAATTTCCCTCTTCAGTTGACAATCCGCTTTACCATGACGCTATTATTGATGATGGTTTTCACTGTTTTGTGGTTACAGGAAGCCATCACATTGTTTTTCAAAAAGACGTCAAAAATCAATTGCTGTTTTTAACTGAAAACCCCCTTTTAAGTGACCCAAATTGGTGATGGTTTTCATTGTTTTATGGTAAACCAACGTCTTGGTTTTCAAAATGACGCCAATCATCATTTTTCGGCTTTCGCTGACCAACCTCCTTTCTAACGACATCCAAATTGATGATGCTTTACACTGTTTTGTGGTTACCGGAAACCGCCATATGGTTTTCAAAATTGCATCAAATGTCCTTATTTGATTGCATCCGGCACTGGTGCCGGAGTGGTCTTACCGAGGTTGAAGGAGCTGTAAGAGCATACGATTTGAAGAGCTTCGCATTTCTTATAAAATTATGAATCCAAAAAGCTGGAATGATGGAAAAATATATACGTTTTCTAAGGTTTGTCCGCAACAGTGTTCCAGTGGTCAAGATTGGTCCAATTCATTTTCATTGTGGTAACCGTAAAGTTTTGGTTGATCGTTAGTTTGGGCTGGTAGAAAGTATGAAAAAACATAATAAAGGCCCATAAGCCCACTCTGTCTCCTCGATGAACCACTATCGAGGCGTAATAAATAACCATATTAAGGCAATTGTTTGTCCGAATTTCTTTAATACTGCCCGAATAGAAATGTACAGTAACAAAACCACGATTTTTACTGTGACAGTACAGTAATTTTACAATAATTTACAGTAAGTTTTAGTGTTATGCTACAATACAAAAACAATTATTTTAACCGTTTTAACAGTAAATTTCCATGTAAAATAGACTTTTACAGTGAAAAGGGGGGGGGGGGGTGGTTATGTATCTTAACACTAAAAAAATCAATTTTTCGTCATACATTTTTCTCTAGAAAACAGTAAAATTTATTGTGAATGCACTGTACCAGTTTTTTGCTGAACAGTGAAAATTATTGTTACATAAAATTTTATTGTAAATCTACTGTGAAAACTTGGCATCGAACAATGTTGAAACAGTAATAACTATAAGGGCATGTTCAGGAGTGTTTCAGTTCTAGATTCATAATTTTGACAGTTCTATAAAATAAAACTTAAAATTTTAAAACTGGAGCTTGCTGTCCCCAGCAGCAGTTTTAGCGGGTGTTCTATTTAATTTAAAATTCATGTCTCGCCATGCCTTCAACGTTACTGCATTCAAATTTATTTTTCCCCACACTGAAATGAAAATATCTTTTGTATTTATTAGATTTGTCAAATGAATCAGACCACAATTCTTTGTGTAGAATTTATATGAATACATATGAATGTTACACAAAGTTCATGTTAAACCTCAGTGATATCCAATAAATTTGAATCCAGCGCGGTCAATATGAATATGATTAGAAAAGCATATTCAAGTTATATGAATAGCTAATGAGCTCAACCATCTCGTGGGTGTAAGTAGTGGGTTGTAAAACGAAGCCTGACAAGAAAAACGAAATGGCGGACCGAAAGCTTGTTTTTGTTTGGTAAGGGTTTTTTAACAAAATTAAACTGGTAAAGATACGTTCTAATGGATTTTTTTTTTTATTTCCACCAGGTAATGGTTTCGAATTACACAAGATGATATTCTCTTCAACAACTAACCACAGAAAACAGACATCAATTTCAAGCTTTTAATTTGTGTAAAAAATAAAGATACATATTCAAAGGTAATTGAACTATCCCCACCAAATGCGAAACTGTCGCAATTTCGTTAAGTAGGTGAGTGTTACTGAATTTAAAGGCTGGTCATATAGAAATTAAAAACGGCCAACATAGTTATGCACCGAGTTAGGATAGGCTGGTATGGCGTAGGGTTGGGAAAACCGTGACTTATTTAAAAACCGACAACCAAAAATAGAAAAAGGAAAACAAGTAGAATTTAAAACGCAGTCACAAACAATTGTTTCGAAAACTGACCTGAAGCAAAGATAAAATTGTCATTTCTTTGCCTGAAGTTGCCATTTTCTTCTCATACAAATGCTTCAATATATTATGAAAATTGTGTTCAACAGAAATTTGCGCCAAGTTCCAGCGCATCACAATCGTTTTAGATTTGCTAAAGGTCAAATTTATCCCGGTTTAATTTGTTAATGGTATTCAAATCCATTGGAGCAGTCATACTCAATATATATGAAACCTATCGTGTATTTGCTTTCTTTTCCAACTGAGCATGAGCATGACGATCGTAAAATTCGTAGAAGTAGCCTTCGTGATTGACCAGAACAAGCGAATGAACGAGAATCAACGGATGGAACCTGGGAGTAGCTATCCATCCTCTATGTGCAGGTTTCGAAAGTTCTATCTATATTCTGGTAAGGAAATTAATGTTATTATAACAAACGTGGTTATGGAGATTCTGTATATCTCTGCATCTCTACGTTTACTACGGGAAGGAGCTAGTGAGGTGGGGTAAATAGTTACAAATCTGAATCCACCTTGATAATCGATACGATCTATGTAACTCGGAGAAGAATTAGCGCGTGTTTTTTACTCTGGGCAGCTGGCTGCCAAGAATTTCAAATCAATTCTGAAATTCTGAGATAGTTAAAAATGCAACTTCAATCACGGATAACCGATGACCGGGAGTATAACTTAAATATGAAGTAAAAGAAACTGATTTACTAATTTAATATGGCAATGTGCTAAAATAGAAAATGCCATAAATGGAGAAATGATTCTAGTTTTTGTTGCCTCTTATAAAAACGTTTTTTTGCTTCCTTTTACAATTTCTTTTAAACTTAACCCGTTGCAGTAACGCTACTAGATTGACATTTTATAAACAATATTTAATGTGACGACTTTGCGTAATTAAGACTGTTGAATTTATTTGTCTTTATTAACAGTTTTATTATAGTTTTGAGCCGTATATAGATTAAAAAAAAATTGAACACAAGTATATTCAGCTACAACGCGTTGATCACGTAAAGGACACATCGAAATGCGTAACATTAGCTACGCTTCCAATAGTCCGATTATAGTGATGGTTCGTCGCTTCAACGAGTTTGTCGGGCACTTCGACTTCGATACCAATTCATCACAATTCCGTCACCGTTTGCTGTTAAATTAATTATTTTTAGTTTAGTTAATTAAGACTTATTGTCAGTTGAACACAAATTTTTAAATACAAATGTAATTTCCTTCTGCTGAAAAGGTAACACGCTGCACATTGATCCCAAAGAGCAAAAAAGGGGTTTTTTGGATTGCGTCAAAACTGTTAACTTTACCAATGTCTTTGAGAAAGTTTCTTGGAGTAGAACTCCCCTTCTTTTTGTTTTATCGGGTTTATGATTAATCCCCCTAATAGTGAGTTACGAAATTTATTTTATTCAATAATTCAGATAGACAAATACTTCAGCAAAGTTGTAGAGAAACTAGTTGCAAACATTTTACCTGAAGACTGTAACTCTCTATTTTTTCATGACAAAACATGCAAATGGTTCAACATTTGTTCAGAAGCACGTCCTAGTTCTAATGATAATTTTAAAGACATTTAATTTCCAACGACATTTTGATCATGACTATCGGTGGAGAAATAACGGAGTAATTCGACTTTGCCTAAATTAGGAATTGCTCCCACGACTCTTAAGGGGTTTATGTGGCACTGCTACTATGATCAGCATCGCACCACAGCGGTTATTTCGAAAGAGAATTTTCCACCTTAAGGGCTCATGCACGACAATTTCCAATTTGGAAACAATTGAATACCTTTGCCATTTCCCAATCGATTTTAATGATCAAAATGTCGTTGGACACGGAATTAAATGTTCTTTCGAAGTATCATTAGAACTAGACCGTGGCTCTGGGAAAATGTTGAACCATTTGCATGTTTTTCAAGAAAAAAAAACTCAAAAATTTGGCAATTTTAATATTGTTGTTCAAAAATGGCGCATTATTTCTTACAAAACAGCATCACATGGCTACCTTTGGAAAGGTATACTTTTCTTCTAACTAGAAATGTTGATAAATCGCAAATCGGCTGAAAACTGACAGCGCAATTAATTTATTGCAGAAAGTCCCAAAAAATGGTTTAATTTTGCTATAATTCAAGATTTTCTATACCCCATCTTTACAACAATTTTTTAAAATGCATTTGAAGTGCTTTACAACCTGTACTAGGTCTCTTGAAAAGTTCAAAATTGCTGTAGCACCGTGTAATAAATTGAAGATTTTCCTTCCTAATTGAGAAATGTTGCCACATCTACTATAATGTATTGTAATGTACTGAGAACGAGAGCTTGAAAAAATTGACACCCCTGCGTGAACTTAAAAGAAAACAAAATTCAATTGATGCCCGCCACGATGAATTAAATGTATGGTTTGTTACCCTTGTAATTCATTCTCCCGACACAGCGCATTCAGGTTCGGGCATGTTCGGTTTTAGAAACAAACTGAATTTTGTTTTTATGCCAGCTCTGAGAGGGATTATTGAGCAAAAGTGCACCAGATATAGATTCCACAGTTCACTTATGCTAGAAAATGATAAAAGGGTACTACTGGCGATAATCCTAATTTAGTGTTCTGTATCTACTTTTTGAATTTTGAAGACGAGTAGTCTGCAAAAGCTTTAAAGCCTCAAAAAAATTGAAAAAAATTCCTTCAATCAAAAGTTCCATTTCACCACTGCACAGTGCACTATAATAAAAAATTTCTTTCGAACATTAACAAGTCTCAATTTTACATTTGGATTACTACTTGTAATGAACTTAAGCAGTTCATCTGTCTTTTTACCAGTGTTAAGCAAATTCGCCAACTCTCTTCGACTAATATCCATATTTACTAGTTTTATTTAAAACGAATAAAATCAGAAACCTTTTTTTGACAGTCATTTCACTTACGCAAAGCTTGCTGCGATGAGAGAATGACATTTGAAAGTAGCTTTTTTCATAATACAACGATATGTGTGTAAATGCGTTAATGCGTTGAACCTGCAAAACTACAAACTTTAAATCTAAATTGCAAATTTTAAAAAAATAACTGCTCAAATATACTAAAAAGTATGGTCTTTCATGTGGTTGAAACAGTATTCAATTTTAGGTGCCCAGCGATATTGAGCCTTGAAATAGGCTATTTTTTAACGAAAAGTGTCCATAACTTTTTTTTAAAAAAAGTTAGCCTTTCGGTGTCTTGGAGAAAAATACTCGGCTTGAAGTTTTCAATAAGCTGTTCAAAGGTTGTGTTAACAAAAAATAAAAGATACGAAAGTTATACTAAAAAACGTTTTTTTCAGGAACACCCTTATCTTTTTTTTTAATTTCTTGTATAACAAAAACTAAAATAGATAGAGCTTTAATTTTCAACAAATTTATTCAAAATAAGTTTCTTTACAACTTTGTGGAAGACTGTGGAGCTCTATCTTTCATCAGTAAAAAGTTTATTTTCGTATTTTAGATAAATTAGAACCACCCTAATAAATATTCCAACAAAAAGAAGCATCTTCTGATGTACACAAATTCATCCTAAGACATGATACGTCTAAATTATACAGGTTTGTCAGAAAGTAAAAATTCCTCCTAAATTAGCGATCTGGACCACTGTGCACTGGTATCAATGGTATACAAATATGTTCTGAATTAAAAACTATTAAATGTTTAATCTTTTATTTAGATTATAGTTGTTTCACTACAGTCTAAGAATGACTGCATTATTTTAATTAAGAATAATAAGACGATCGGTATACTATGAATACCATAATTTCGAAGCACATCCGAAAACAATCAGTCCAGCTTCATATAAGTATTACGTAGAAAAAGCTCTCTATCTAAATAACTAACATTTCTTATAGATTTAATAAACCATCATATGCTTTAATCCGTTAAATATTTCTTATACATTTATCAAAGTGTCCTATACATTTCATTGGACCACCCAATGTTAATATGATAATTATCAGATAGTTATATGGTGCGCTGATAGATTTGGGTCTGACACTGGAATTTAAATGTTATATGGAAACCTGATAGAATTGAATTTGTGAGGAATGCTACATTCAACATGATATCCATATAAGTTTGATATACTTTTGAAAGTCTAATGTAGCAATCATTGGAAATTCCAATAGTGCTGAGTTATATGAATATCATATAATATGGATGTAGCGATTCCGCTCAGTGCAGTCTATCGGGTCTAAGTGTCTGTGTTGAAAACTCTGCAAGTATTAAAAACACAGTTCTAAACGTGCTTTAAAATCAACAACAAATAGAACGGCGTCGTATAACAGTTTTAAATTTTAAAACAAAACTGCTCGAAATTATAAAACAAAACGCTCTGCTGGGGATGTGACTGTTTTAGTTCCAGTTCTACTTTGAAACTCCTATACAAAATAAAACGCTCCTGAACATGTCCTAATATTTATTGTTTTATGATTGTTTGTAGGGTAAATGCTATTGTAAAATTCTATCCGGGTGATGCACGAAAGATGCTTGATGATGTTTACAACACCGTTAAACCCATCCACCTAGGGGAGGGCTTTATGCGCCTGTATAAATGGCAAAAAAATGTACAGTCGTGATTCGCTGGTTGGGCCACACCACTGTCCAACTAACGAATTTGATTCGTTAGTTGGACCGACTGACAGAAGTCAAAAACTCTCCAAAGGAGACGTTAGTAGTGTAGTTGCATCTATTCACATCTCTAATAATTGTCAGATCGATTGTCAAAGTAAATTTGACATAACATTTTGACATTTAGATGCTTTTTAGTTGGATTCAGTAGATTTAATATACAGTCGTAATTCGCTGGTTGGACATTTTTTAACTGGACCGCATTTTAGTTGGACCTCCGCTAGTTGGACCATTGTCCAACTAAAAAGCATCTGAATGTCAAAATCTTACGTCAAATTTACTTTGACAATCAATCTGACAATTATTAGAGATGTGAATAGATGCAATTACACTACTAACGTCTCCTTTGGAGTTTTTGACATCTGTCAGTCGGTCCAACTAACGAATCAAATTCGTTAGTTGGACAGAGGTGTGGCCCAACCAGCGAATCACGACTGTAGTTTATTTTATAAACCACTACTAAGTGATCTTTGTTTATCGTATGGAATTTATTTAACCAATTCTCGACAAACATATGATTACGGCTTAAAAGCCAACTGCCATAATTCACTTTGAGTGGAAATTCTGGACAAACCGTTACTCACCAATCACAGATGTTGGTAGTAAACAAAAGAGAAAAGTTTTCTCTTTCATAAACTGCATTGAGCTGTGTTAGGTTTGTAGCGGTTTTTCCGGAGTTTCCTTTCAAACAGAATTTTGACAGTTGGCTTTTACGCCGTAATCATATGTTTGTCAAGAATTCGTTTGTTATCAGCACACGTTTTCCTCCACACCTTTTACATCAAGCTCAGTTTTCGCCTTTAAAACTGGAAATGTCGAACTCGCTTGTCCATTTAAAAAATAACTTTTTATTGTGCGTCTTGTGTCGGTTGTGGTTTACCCCCTTTGTTTTTCAGATCTTTCCTTTCTCTGACACTTATCAAAAACTCATTATAATCAGATCAAAAAACATGAAAAAAACTTTGTTTTAATTGCGTATAATTTACGTTGATAGTTATTTACTAATTGTGCTGGCTTATTCACAAATAGCAAATAACTATAGTATTATACTAGAAAATTAATAGACTGAATTTCTTACCTGTAGGGAAGTACACTCCATTATGATGTTTGCTATGAATGCATCATCCAGCTTGGAGTAAACTGGAACCAGCTGCGTAGGATCGTCAGCCATACAGGTGCGACACAAATCCATCGTTTCCCGGTGCCGTTTTTGTTCGTGTTTTCAGCCGGAAAGTGTTAATTTGATCAAAAGTTCAACTTATTGCTATCACTGAAATATTTTTCACTGTGGTTTACGAGGCAGATGTAAATACACCACAATTTTCATGAATGAAATGGAGAGCAGGGCGACCAGATTGTATCGCTTGATATCGTTATGATTTTGCTTCAGTATTTTAGGTTGTCAGCCGTATATGGATCCTGTTTTAAAAAAAATCTAAAATAAAGATTACAAAATACAGAGGAAACGAATCGAACATATTTAAAATGGCGTATAAATATCGGCGGGTTTTGTTGGTAGGAATAGGAAAAGATTGGTAGTTTTGTTTTGTCTTTGTTGTTGGTAAATCGGCAGGTAAACTAAAAATACCGTAACACCTAGAACGGGATTTGTGGAAAGATGTTTTCTGTTCATTTTATCTTTCGTATTACATAGATTCGCATTCTGTCTCATATATTTTAAACTGATTGGTGGCATTTAACATTAACGTCCAATTTCTCAACTTCAATGAAAACGATTTTCGGCCAACTGTTAACCAGCCATTTGAGAACTGCGGGTTTCAACGGAAACCGAGTTTCATCCAATGAAGAAAATGGCTGTAAATATTTACGTATTCATGAGTCCCGACCTAGCGTCATGCAGTCGTGATTCGCCCGTTGGGCCGCATATTTTGTCCATATAACGAATTTGATTCCCTAGTTGAACCGACTGGCAAATGCCAAAAAAAGACGTTAGCAGTAGATTTATTATCACAGCAATATTAACATGAGAATTTGGCATTCAGAAACTTTTTAGTTGGACTTCCAGCAAACGAAAAAAGTGGTCCAGTTAAAAAGTGATCAAACAGCGTATAACGAACCGTACTACTAATATATTCGTAGATATGGCAACACTGTTTTTGGTCAGAAGTCATCTCTCTTTCGTTTTTCTTTAATTTTTCTCAATTTTCAGCATTTTTTGTCATAGCGTCAATTGACAGATTCAGTTCTTCAAATAACAAAAAATGTTCACCGTGCTGAACGTTGCCGATTGACTCTCGCGTAGACGAAAAAGATCCGGCAAGTTTGTTTACAAACATTTTGTGTGAAATTATTATCAAAGTTATTTAGTTAGCGAAAGTTACAGTAAGAATATTGTGTTATTTAGTGGAGTAGTACCTACGTTCTTGGTTTGATTAGAAGATTTTGTTGAAGAAATGAATATTTGTCGGACGTGTATGGCTAACACCAAAGCTGAACTGGTGCCAATTTTCTCCAAGTTGGAAGGTGAATTTATTGCAAACGTTATCGTGGATTGCAGTTCCGTCACGGTAAGATGTTATTACCCGTATGGTTCTGAAATATTAGAAATTGGCTACCCTAATAAAAAAAAATATACACGAACTTCAACCCATATAGTCCCACGATTCCACATATTGCTTGGATGATACCCTGAACAGGTCGTTAGGCTCTTAAATCGTACGATGTTTATTAGGGTACATGGACCGCGATCCTATCCATCTTTCAATAGACATAAATAAAAAACAGTCTTATGGCGGGGAAACAATACATTAAAAAATATTTATTCGAGTTATCGTTTTTGAAATAAACTTGTTATTTATTGTATTCGAAATAAACTGCTTAAATTTGGATTTTTTTTTATTACAAGTCTCTGAAAATCTTCGGCGCATCAAAACGCACAATAAAAAGCAGCAAATTCACTTTTTGAGTTCTTTTGATATGGGACGTTCTTGTACGGATCACCCCTTACCTAAATCGGGTTTCTCGAAGCCTCTTGTTCTTCCGACTTTTATTTTAGGTCACTTAATATTAAGAACAGCTTTTAGATGTCATCTGATGATCGAGATCTGTGTTCTGAAATATTGCTTGTATTTTTGTTTCAATACCGTCCACTTACAGATCATCGAAGACGACGGCTTGCCGGCGTTCGTGTGCACAGAATGTTTGTTAAACATTAAACAAATTCTCGTTTTTGCAAAGAAAGCACGTGAATCAGACCAGAAATTACGGCAGCTGTTCAAGTCGGAGGTATCGTTGACCGATTTTGAGAAGCAGGAACCAAATGAGGCAGGTGAGCGGCGCGAATCCGACTGGTTCGATGTGCTGGTAACACCGATCAAAACTGAAGAAACAGCAGCGTCGGAACATGCTTACGGCTCTAGCCAGGAAGTGGGAAATGAGTCTGAATTTGAAGATTTCGATGATGGGAATGATAGTGATTGGGTAAATAATGATGAAATGGATTCAGATGATGATTTACCTTTGGCGAAAAGCATTATCAAAGCCAAACGAAAGAGTGTAAAATCTGCGAAATCGGAACAGGACAATGAGGTAAAACAGGTTAGGCCCACCAAGAAGAAACGACCAGTCAAGATTGATTCTGACGAAGATGATGATGACGATGATGATGAAAATTTCCCAGAAGATGATATTCTGGATGAAAAAGAGCAGGAAATGTTCGAGCTGGTGGTTATAGACCCGGCTAGGCATATTTGCTGTCTTTGTTCTTACGACTTTGATACTCGCGATGAACTAGAAGCACACGGAAAAGCAGCACACGAGAAAAAGAAACGAATAAGTAAAATCAACAAACCATTTTTTTGTCAGGTGTGTTACAAGCGATACTGTTCGGAGGATGCGCTGCAGGATCATCATATAGTAGCAGCAGGACTGGCTTCGAAAAAATTCTACCAGTGTAAACTCTGCCCGGTTCGGTTCCATTCCGCTAAACGAAGACGAAATCATGCCCATAATCATCCAAAATCTACCTTGGTCGAAGAACACTCGGATACAAAAAACAAACGCCCACCAATATGTTGTGGTCCGAATTGCTACCGGGAATGTGAATCAGTTGATGAACTTTACAAACATGGCATGAAAGTGCACGGTTCTAAAAAACGTTCAGTTGTTGACCCAGCTTTACCCCACGAATGCCCAATCTGCTTCAAATGCTTTGAAACCAAGAAATCACTGGCTAGGCATCGAAATAGAATACTCACCTCGGATCTGCATCAGTGCACCATGTGCGGAAAGCAATTAAAATCCCGTAATTCGCTCGTCATTCATGAGCGAAAGCACCGCGATGAGCGGCCGTATTCGTGTGAAATGTGCGCCAAACGATTCCCTACGATGCAGGCTCTAAAGTGGCACCAATTGGTACACAAGGAGGACAAACCGTTTGGTTGTAATATTTGCGGTTGGAGCTTTAAGCGGGAATGTAACCTCAAGATTCACATGCTGACGCACTCGGACACGCTTCCATTCAAGTGTACGGTGTGCCAGAAATCGTTTAAGGTAAGTGAGCTTTTGCGTATGAAAATGTATTGAAAGATTACCGGAAACATTTGAAATACTTTCGAAACAATTTTCGGTATACTAGCAAATGAGACAGTGGTCGTTAGCATAGTCGGCGACTATGGCATTAGTCTCATGATTCAGTCAACGTATGTGCGAGTCCCAATTAGGAGGTATTCTTATGGCGTTTTTGGTTGACATTGCAACGGAGTCAACGGACCCCAACTACTGTCAGTTCATACATTTTGACAGCTTCAAGCAAAAATTGACGCTTCGAGACAAGTTGCAAGTTTCCGCTCCGCGATTGCTTCTCGTTTTTAGGTTTATTTTACGTGTTTCGGACGTCCGTTTTCTCTCCAGGTGACGGGACGTGTGTGGCGAGCGGATTTCGGTTTCTGTTTTGTCCAAGTTGAGGAAATTACCGTTTTTCAGCAGCAGGTTTCGGTGAATTCAGTCGTGTCGGTCTTCCGCGTCTCTCGCGCTTGTCTGTATTTGTGTCACATCACTGCAATGCAGCAGTAGACATATTAATGTTGTTGGCGTCGTGTTGCTATCACAACCACCATAATGAAGGAAGACTACCAGCATAATATCTGCGGCCAACAGAAAAAAAGAAGAAATTCGCGAAGAAGAAATTTTCTGGCATAGGATGGGTTTGCTGCGACGGATGTGGCTTATAGTCTCACACTGTATGTGCACGGATTGGCGAGGTATGTCAAACGTGGAGAACTACTTCTATTTTTGCGAAAAATGCGGCATCGTTGGCAGTTTGCTCTCTAAAACTAACGCAGTTGTTGAGCAAAACCGAAACGAGGAGGCCCAAAAGCGAATAGACGAGCTTGCGAGTGTTGGCGCTAATCTGGAAGCAGAACTAGCATTGCTTCAACGCGACGTGAAGAAACAACGAAATCGACTGCAGATAGATTTCCTTGGCATTCACAATCACAATCCCTACTATCCTGGTAGCTTTCGACAGCGGAGATCTGAAAACAACAGTACTCAGACGCTACTTCGAGAAGCATACGGAAGCGAAACTGTGCAATCTGAAATCAGCAGCACTACTCGAATACCGCTTTACAGTTAACGAAATGATGTCATTACAAACTTTTCACGTCCGTAATCTAACTTTGAGGCTAAAACAGCGACGAGCTGCCCAGCTTGTATTCGTGCGCAATGCTCATGTCTCCGTTAAGCTTCCCGGTCAAAAGAGTTATGTACCTGTTGAGGATTCTGGCTCACCGCTCCGACTCGTCAACAGTTGCGCGGATACACTCCATGATGAATCATCCGTATTTTTTGATGCTGTGTTTGCTGAAACTATAAACAAAAACCATGTTGAACAACTACTTTACCAATCTCAGAATCGGATACCTCAACGTTCGTGGACTAGAGGCCCACGGGGAGGAAGTAACGCTGCTTCTACATAAGACTAAATATCATCTCTTTGATGTTTCCGAAACAAAGCTGAAATCGTCAGCTCCAATGGAACCCATCCGTGTTCCAGGGTACAACTTCATCAGAAACTCTCTACCGTCTAGAAGAGGTCGCGGTAGCAATTATGTGCCAGAATTGGAGCCTAAATGCACAAAGGACTGAAAGAAAGTTCTCCAACCTGCGCTCAATGCAGATGTCCACATGTCGCAACGGTTCGAGTACTTGGCGATCCAGGTTAAAATAAACGAGCTCAACACCGGCCTTGGTATCATGTACAATCCTATAGTGCCCAACCGAAACTTCCCACAAGAATACGAAAGTTATCTTCGATATCCAGGAACTTGTTTTGACAGACTGTTTGTTTTAGGAGATTTCAATATAAACGTAAAATCGACGCAACACAGCCGAAAATTTCGTGGCTGTGGCGGATACATGATGCATTCAACCTCTCCATTCTACTAACAACACCAACAAGAATAGCTGAAAGAAGCTCTACAATCATACCTAATTACCGACAGCTAAGTTTCCATCCCCGCTGCCAAAACTAGTACCATCAGCATCTCAGACCACGAAACCATCTACCTAAAATCAGATGTTCGAATCCAAAGAGCAGCATCCTAGCATACCAGACTCAAAGATTTCCGGAATGCTAAAATAATTAGCCTTCAAGCAGGTTTCCAAGTGCATCGTCAGGCTATGAATACCGTTGATATCGATACAAAAACGCAGCTGCAAAATCCCATGCGGCGACATGTTCCAGAACGGATGATCGAAGTGAAAGATGAACACCCTGGATTACATCTGAAATGGAACAAGCGATATCAGTAAGGAACCTTACGCATGCTCTGTATCTACGAAATCCAAATAGAAACAGAAATGACGACAACTGGAGAGACTACATAGCAAATACTTCTTGGAAAGTTTTTTAGAGACAAAAGCTTTGCCAAATTCTCGGGAATCACCACACTGGGGAGGTTCCGATTCAAAGTCGATACCAACTTCAAAACCGAACTAAGGGTGCTTACAGAGTGGCGGCGAGAAGCTGAGCTGGGGCTGGAACTGACATTAGAGTGCGAGATGCGAGAAACCTGCTTACTGCAAACCAAAGGAAGGATGTCAGAGTGAAAGCGGAGCGGATCGGCGCCGACTGCCTGCGTTTACTCTGACATGCTCCATTTGATATGCTGCGAGCAGGTTTCTCGCATCTCGCATCATACTGTCAGTACAAGCGCCTGCTCAGCTTCTCGCGGCCATTCTGTAAGCACCCTAAGACGCTTAAATCTGACAGAAGCCAACCGTGTGACCCCAAAAACAAAAACAACACCATTATGTTCATTAGAGGGTTCCCCGCAAGCTTCGAGGAGGAGAAAATTATAAAGAACACAGAAGCGGAACAACGGGTAATGAAGATTCAGTGAATCGAGAGATGTTATGACGAACTCTAGGAGACCGTGAACAGTTGAAGGAGCACACTTGCCAAAATACGTTAAGAGTTTCGGCTACAGTACAGGCCTGTACATCTTCCCAATATACCAATGCAAAAACTGCTGCTGATCCAGTCATGGAGTGCAGCTCTGCACAGCCTGAGCAATTTGTGCTGTCTGTGGAAGTAATCACCCAACCGCGGATTGCAACACGAATGCTAAATGCCCGAACTGCAAACTTCAACACGAAGCAAGTGACCCTAAGTACCCGAAAAGACAAAGACACATCCAAACACCGAAAAGAATGAGGAAGAGACAAATACGACCGTTCGTTCTGGCGGAAACTCATTCCAGAAGTTGCAAAATGGAACAATTTCCTGGAGGATTTGGGAGAAGAAGATAATTCCCAAGGCTCGGAGCAAACACCCGTATATAGCCCTCCAGAGGATACGGATCCCAACACAGCAGGCGAACTCAAGGCACAGGGAGACAAGACGCGAAAGACTGGAAACACCCATACTCAGCGAAGCTGAACACCGACGTAACCACGTGGTACCCAGCACAGCTTGCACGAACGAGATGTGAATAGCATGGCTGCCAGAAGAATCCCTCACAGAATCAAAATCTAAACGCTGAGTAAGCGACCTTAGAAACCTACTTAGATATCACAAAGAATACAACAGGTAGAGTCTGAATTGGGTAGAGATCATCTGCTGGCCGAGATAGGTAAAGATCGATAATTGAAGGCCAACCGCATCCTGAAGAAGAATCCACGAGAACCAACACAGGCCGCTACAGTGGCGAAAATTATGCAGTTTTCGTCCCCTCGAAATACGCAAAGAGCTCAATCACGTCCTCATGGATAATTCAGTAACCGTGGCACTGCTGCAAGAAATTTCGCTGAAGAAGGAAGAACCGTTCAGATTGACACTTTAGATTGGTGTTCGCCTGGCAGAATCAGGGCTACGGGTGAGTAGATATTCTGTTGGACGAATCACTGGACTATGAAACGCTTCAGTTCGAGAACGTCTTACCTGTTGAAACGATAGATATCAAGCTAACAAAAGGCTTCTCGCTACTCACACTGATCTCGTCGTTGTTTCATTGCCCCAGATGTAATGATGTGCGTTCATGTCGCCTCTAATGACGATCTTCCGGAAGGATGGAAGAGAGTGGAATATTTTAAAGACGTCATCCTCGAACGTTGCATTTGGAATCGATGGACTAACGTATATTGATACTTCGGAAATGTCGATAAAAGCTATCCCTATTGCTACGACTTACGTGAAGTCGGACGAAGTAGGTAGTTTCACTGGGTAATGATTGAAACAATTTTTAATCAATATGGCTGCTACTTCGTACCTGGCACAACGAGAATTTAGTATTTGGTGATATCCTGCGATGCGGTATTTTGTTGATGTTACTAGGTGTTTTTGTCTCCATGTTTCAGACAACAGTTCTTTAATTTCTGTAGGTAGTTCTCGCTCAACGCACATCGTATAGATTTTCATCATCTGCTCTTGAAAACGAAGGCGCACCAGTTCAGTGGTCTTGTCGGTGATTTCCTTGATTATTTTTGCCATATTCTTGTCTGTGGTTTTATAAGGGTTATTCAAACAAACTCCGTTTTTTCGGATTTTTTTTCAAATTCCCCCTTAGCTGAGTCATTATTCGACTTGGGTCGTTTAGTTCCTTTCTGTTTTTATTACTAAATCTTTGATTTCCCGAACCTTACTGCCGGTTGTATTGCTTACCGAAGTATGTTGGTTTGGTCCCACTGTGTCCGCAGGTTTTTGGTATTCGTTTCTACCGTTTGTGCTAGGTTCGGGTATTCTTGAAGGTTCGACAGAAGTTCAAATGGATTTTGATTCAGCACAGGTACTTGCTCACTAGCTTCAATGTATGTGTGGTTCTTCTTCGCTCTTAGTTCATTGATTTTTGTTGCCTCTTTCTTTCCGCACACGAACTCTTCGTTGCTATGTGTTTGTCTTTTGTCAAATCGGTTCGTACTCCGGGAACTACGCCGGTCAGAGATACCAAGTGTCTTGGCACATAAGCTTTGTATGCATCACTTTGTGTGTAGAGCTTTTCCATCAGCAAGTTAGCATTATGAAAGTTGTTGATAATAATCATCACTTCAAACCGTCCCACGTATATCATATTGATGATATGTCCGTGGATTCCTTCGATCTCCCGAAGCACAGCTCCGACAAAATATTTGTTGATTAGACTCGGTATGGAGCCTCATCAGTGAATGTGTAGATAGTATTTTACAATTTTCTATTGAGTGTTTTTGTGCGTTCTTTCTTTTCATAGCTTCATCGTCGGTCAATGTATGCCTACTATTTCCACTTTCATCGTCCATTATCGAGTCCCCAACGGCTCCTTCTTCGGAACCTGGCGGTTCCATCATTTTCCACCTAACCTCTCTTCAGCACGCTTTTTTCTTTCTCCTCCTAGCACAAAATGGCTCCCTCAGCGCAGCAGTGTGCTTTCGCTGTATATCCGATTTTCACCGTTATTCACTGATCTTCTACAGTAATATTGTTTTGTTTTCAATTAGCCTTTTCGTTTATTTGAAAATACAACCTTTCTTGCTTTTTATTTCAAATTTTGACAGTAAAAATTGATTTCGATACTTGTAACACATTTTTTTGCACAGCAAAAGCCAACTACAAATGTATTAGTCAGAGATGCCAGGTCATATTAAATTTTCTTGAAATCTGTTGTTTTCCAAAACTCAATATTAATTCTGCAAAAGAGCTAATGAGGTTTTTGTAAATAAACTTATTTCGCTCATTATTCCGCTGCCGAGTTGAATTTCATGAAAGATACACATTAATCAACATCTTTACCCTTGGTAGAATTAATTAATGTGTTGAAATTATAACAAATCTCGACAAATATATGATTACGGCTTAAAAGCCAACTGTCAAAATTCACCTCGAGTGGAAATTCTGGACAAACCGTTACTCGCCAATGCTGGTAAGTATGATTCCGTTTTTGGCAACAATATTTTTTCAGTTGCCAAAACTGGAACCATGCCAAAAATGGAACCTTACCTTAACAGCTTTTATTTTCAGTTTGTGACATCACAAATGTTACAAAACCATGAATTATATAAGAATGTGTGAAATGGAATCAAATGGTGGAAAAAATCAGCAAATTTAATTTTATTTGCTATGCCCGCCCTCCATAAAATCTAGTAAATATGACTCCTATGTTTGGAAATAAAGTCAAAAGTGGTATCCATTATTATAACAAAATGTGTATTGAGCATTTTTTGGAAGATTTACTATGAACTAAAACAATGTCGCCAAAAAACGGAACCCATTTGTTGCCAAAATTGAACTTTTTTGTTGCCAAAAATGGAGCATCCCAAAAACGGAACGTCCCAAAAACGGAACCTTACTGTTGTCTTTTTTATCAACTGCTGTGAACTGTGTTTGACCAGAAACGGTTTGCCCGGAATTTTCTTTCAAAGAGAATTTTTACAGTTGGATTTTAAACCGTAATCATCATAAAAACAAAAACAATCATTAATACAGGGGCATGTGTTGTGTCCTTGAACGATGCATTGTGAATATTTTTGTTTATTTATGCGAACGAGGACGATTCTACAAAAATTCACTATTTTCACTTGGTCAAAAATATTAAAAATTCACAAAATTGATATGAAATTTTTTACGAAATAATGGAATTGTTCAAGGACATGACAGATAAATTACGAACAATCCAAAAAAATTTTTTAAACCGGTTGAAAACTATTTCGGTAATCGTAGTCACTGCAGACGTTTTTGGATAAAACATGATTTCGAGATATTCGCGTCTAAGGTTTCAAGTATATACCTAGGCTGTCGTAAGGGAGCAAGATGGAAAATTGCTTGGATCTTCCTAATATTTTTATTATTGAATCGATCTTAACATATATAATACCTTAATCCACATTTTTACCCTTCGTAGAAGTAATTTACAAGAAAATCTGCAAAAAAGGTTTACAAATCGTATTATCCCTTTGAAAGCTAATACGGTAATATTTTTAATGTCGTTTTTTAGAAACTAACCCAGGTTAGGTTGCATCAAACAAACGTTTTCAATGAAACTGAGTTGGGTTCTCGACAAACAGCGGTGGTGCGAGCGAATCCGAAATATATTTTAGGTTAGAAACCATCTCTGTTTTCAGCTCAGTGGCGAATAATATAGGTTCGAAATTGGCTTCAAATAAACGGTTTGAAAGCAAATAGGTTCGAAACTGAGGTAGTTTCTGTTTCAAGCAAAAACGACATTGTCATGTGTGTGTAAACCCCCCTCTAAGAACGGTTGGTTTCAAAATCGTCCAATGAAGGACGTTCGTTGGACCAATTTGGGCAACGTCCAAATAACCGTTCAACAAACGTCCATCGTTGGACTCGTGTTGAACGATTTTGAAACAATTTTTTGGACGTCTCAGTGGGCCTCTTCGCACTTTTGGAAAAACTAGGTTTGTTCCAGTACCAGGAGAAACTGGAAGTACTCCGGAGTAAACAGGGAGAAAATCGTTCCTGTACTATCATCTTCTCTTTTTTCTTCTTCTGGTGGCAAACCGGAGTGAAAAGGAGCAAGAATTTTTTGCTCCGGAGCAACAGGGAGTAACTTCCATATACTGGAACAAACCTACTGTTAGCTGTGAAAGCCGGTTTTTCTTTGACGTTTGCCCACAAAGTTCAGCTTCGCGTACACCGACTCTTTTCATTGCCAGAGAGAATACAAAGAGAGACGAATAGTGTGAGGCTCAGAAATATCGGCGTTTCTTATACCTCGATTGAAGAAGGCAACTGGTGTACATCAACAGTAGAGAAACTTAAATTATTCTAATATTGGAATACTGAAAAAACTTAAAATTTTTCAGAATAATATCTCGACAAACATGTGATTACGGCCTAAAAGCCAACTGTCAAAATTCACTTTGAATGGAAATTCCGTTTGTCGAGATATATTCTGTTAAAGGGTATTTAATTTTGATCTTTTAGGTAAAGTCAAAGTTACGAACATCCTGAAATGTGGCAACCCTGGTTTCAGTTTGTCAGACTTCTTCAAAACAAAACAAAGGTTGTGCAGGGAATTTAGTATTTTTTTCCTGATTGTAAGACGAAAAAAGTGATCTGAAAGTTACTTGTGTCGTAAAAACTGCCAAAATGTTATAGAATTCATCAGTGATTGTTAAACTAACGTTACGATGCTGATTTGTCGCATTTGTATGCACAACACTTCATGTGGGGAGCAAGTAGTGCCAATTTTCTCCAAGATCGGTAATGAATTTGTCGCAAGTCTCATCATTGAATGCGCTGGTGTGGAGGTGACGTTCGAAAACATAAACCAAGTTTTGCTGTTGAATTTGGTTTGTTGCAATTAAGACGAATTGAATAGGTCCAGATGAACTTCACGACCGATTCCGAAGGTTACGAAGACGTAAAACGTTGGAGCTAGGATTGGTATTATTTTTCAATGTATAATGGTATCACAAACATGACAGAATTGAACTACATACTAGAAACTTGTAATTTGTACTTTTATTGAGTACGAAAATCTGTTTACACTGTACATCAGCTCAAGGAAAAGTAGTTTGGTTAGAGTTTAACAACATTAGGAGCGAAACTTGTAGGAAAATTAATAATTATTTCTCATCTAAGTAACTTGTTTGGCCTGATTCAAATTCTATAGTAGCAGATTACAATTTTCAATATAATTACAAATTTCTCACTGGTAATTGACGGTTCTATCACATTCGCCCGAAAGTCATTTACCCGAATGACGTTCGCCCGAAAACCATTTATCAGAATGGACCATTTACCCGAATGTCATTAACCCGAATGGACCATTTACCCGAATGCCATCAACCCGAATAGACCACTCGCCCGAATGTCATTACCCCGAATACCACATTCACTCAAGCATAATATAAAATCGGTAATTGTCTCGTTTAGTGACTTTAGTGATAGAAGTCCGATTTTAATGCGGTTTTTATGCCAAAAGTATGTATTTTAACCTAAATAAACCAAATCCGAGCGGGAAATGTGAAATCTTTAACCAAAGTTTGATAAACTGAACAATAACAAGTGAGCTTATACAGCGGAGCTAGTGTGATACGGCTTGGCCGCATTTCCGAGGCCAAGGATCCGAAGTGGCGCAAAGCAAACCTGTGATCCTCTTGTTTGCCCGGTTTACTCTAACATAGGGGCCATAGCTAGTTTAAAGCCGACTGAGCGGCAGCGAAGTCGGACAGTGTACCAGAAAGCGATGTGGCGTAGCCACATTAATCAACCGTACACTGACCAATGTGGCTATGCGACATCGCTTTTAGGTGTACTATCCGACGTCACTGAGGTTCTGTTGCCAACGCCACAAATGCTCTTCAGGTGCAAACTGATGCATATAGGACGCAGTTGTCAGCTCGAGCGGTGAATTTTGTGATAAACCGGACAAAATAATAAGAAATCTTTCGGAAACACCATCGATCGAGGCAAATATATATTAAGATGTTCCGTTAACGAATTGAATCAATTAAATTAGTAATTATATCTTGCATGGTGGAAGTCCATCTGGCACAACACCGTTAGTAAATAGTAGCTCATAAATGTTATGTGGCGAAGCTAGTGTGATGCTTTGCCACAATTACTGAGATCGAGGAACCGAAGCGGAGGCCCCTACTCGGCAAACCTGTGATTCATTGGTATGCTTGGTTTACTGTAATATAGAGGTTGATTCATTCTTTTAAACATGAGCAGTTCTTTGAGTTTGTATACCAAATAGCCCTCGAAATCAAACCGGTGATCCACTCGTTTGCAGGGTTTACTCACACTTAGGGATTGATTCCTTCTTTTAATGAGCAGTTCTTTTCCCACAATTAGGGGTTGATTGCTTCTTTCACACATGACAAATCCTTGGATCTGCATGCCAAATAAGTTTGCAAAGAAACAGTTGATCCACTCTTCTGCCCGGTATACTCAAACATAAGGGTTGATTCCTTCTTTCAAAACAAGAGCAATTTCTTGAATCTATATACCAAATAGCTCTCTACGTAATATTGGATTTCGAGACAGAATGATTCTTCCGCCTAATTCACGGATGATTCTACTAATACAACTAATTTACAAACAAGTTGTTGCCTTGGCTTTCTTGCCCCATCAAGGTATTCCAATGGCATTCGAAGAATTGAGGAAAAGTTGTCCAAAGGCTGTATTTTTGGTAGGAAGGAAACTAATCAAAAAGTTTCTCGATAACCCTTCTTTGCCCCCCCCCCCCCCTTCGTGGTCAGTTTTCGAAAATGTATCGACGAAGATTCCTAGAATCACCAATTATGTGGAAGACTAGCACAATAAATGGAACGGTTTGTTAAGCCGTGGAAATTCTACGGTGTGTTGAAGCAGTTGCAGCTTGAAGAGAAAAACCCTAGTACGTATGTTTTGCGTACACTACAAGCGGTACCAACAGCTAAAAAGTCTAAAAAGAACTCACGAAAGGACCTAAAACTGGAAACCCTAGTTAAATCATACAAACCAGGTGATTGGATTAACTATTTGACTGGTATAGCTTTAGTGTTAATTTCTTCATAGCATCAAATGTAATAAAATTTGTATTTCATTTTAATAAATTAAAGTTTTTCGATTGACATTTCGATGTTTTTCGGGTATATGGAATTCGGGCGGATGGCATTCGGGTTTATGTTGCATTCGGGCGAATGTCTTTCGGGTGTTCGTGGCATTCGGGTGAATGACATTCGGGTTTATGTGACATTCAGGCAAATGTCCTTCGGGTAAATGGCTTTCGGGCGAATGTCATTCGGGCGAACGTGACAGAATCTAATTGACATATATTTTTAAAATTTGCTGTACTTGCTGTTTAACAAAATAACGATATAGCGTAGATTTTTTAAATGTTCTCTGAATCAAAGTTTATCTTTTATGTGATTATTGGTTTTCGTAACGAAAATATTGAAGACTGGGTCAATTTCTTCACTCGTAGCTTATGTTTAACGGTGCGTTAAACCTAGTTCGAACGTTCAGTTAGGGTGAAAATATCAGTTCTTAGAACCATCTTAAAACTTTTCAAAAAGCTTCCAAATTCAACACAAAACTCCAGATAATTCATTCGAGTAAAACCAAAAACATTCAAATACCTGTTTCCCAATAGATCGTGGAAGACGATGGGCTACCGGCCCAAATTTGCCTCACCTGTTTAGCAGATCTTAAACAGTCCAACACGTTCGTACGAACAGTACGCTTTTCTGATCAGAAATTGAGAAAATCTTTGAAATGCTCAGCTGGGAATAGGATAACGAACGATGAAAGTGCCAACCACAATTCAATGGATGATGATGATCTATCATGGCAAATGATCCAGATTCATCTGACCGAAGTAAAAGAGGAAGAAGTTGATGGGGACAAATTGAAGGATGAGGCAACCTCGCAAGAGGTTGCGTGCGGAAGCGATCATGATTCCATAAGTTGGAATGAATCGAGAGAATACAAGTCAGATGGGGAGCGGGAACATCTTATGAAAATAGTTGAAAAATTTCCAAGCACAATCAGTAGGAAGTTAACAAGAAGCAAACAGAAACAACGAGCAATTGGTGAATGTCAACCTACTGAATCAGACTCCGATCAAGATCCACCTAAAAGAAAAGTAAGAAAAAAATGTACAAAAAAGCGGATGAATCATGTTGATATTGACGATTCGGACGATGAAAACTTTTCTGAAGCGAAACTTCTATCATTATATCAAACTGTTCCAGTTGAAGGTACGGCTCACGTATGTTGTGCCTGTCTCAAACTTTACAGCAATCGGAAGGAGCTCGTAGAGCACGGCCATATAGCTCACACCAAGAAAAAGTACATAAATGAATCGAAAACGCACATTTGCGATGTCTGTTTCCGTCGCTACTCAAAACCGGGACCCTTGGAAGTTCACAAACAAAGCTTCGTCGGACTCGATCTCGTGTACGAATGTATTCGCTGTTTAACACGTGTCACTAAACAAAACCGCAGGCAGCATGCACGTACACACCTGAGATATCGAGAACCGGAAACGGATTTGGACAAATCCCAGCGAGAGCAGCTTTGTTGTGCCAAAGACTGTTCTGCATCCTACGTTACCGAAGAGTTGTTACTTGTACACGGCAAGGAAACCCACATTGGCCATAAAGTGGATACGGATGATCCACTACGACGATATGAGTGCCCAGTGTGCTACAAGAGGTTTGAAAAGAGGGAAGCTCTAACTCGCCATCGTCATCGAATGTACCGGACAACGCACCAGTGTGCCATCTGTGGGAAGGAGTTCAAGAATCGTTACGAAATGTTAGTGCATGAGCGGAATCACGACAACATCAAGCCGTACTCTTGTGAGATCTGCGCGAAGCGGTTTAACTCGAAGGAAGCTGTGCGGGTCCACATGCTGATCCATTCCGATAGTAAGCCATTTTCGTGTGAGGTCTGTGGTTGGAGGTTTCGGCGGAAGTGCAATCTAACGAAGCATGCGTCGAAACACAGCGCGGATACGCCCTTTCAGTGCAATATATGTCAAAAAACTTTCAAGGTACTTTAACGGGATTGTATTGCCTAATGAACCATTTATTTAAATATTACATTGTTTTGCTATTTTACCACATGTCATTTTTTATGTAATCAATAATACTTGTATGTAATAATTTATCAATTGTTTCAGGGAAAATACCACCTTCAGTATCACATGCGGATACACACGGGTCACAAGCCGTGGCCCTGTCGATATTGTGACAAATCGTTCGCGGACCATGCAAATCGTGCAAGGCATGAGATTTCTCATACAGGTGGATACAAATCAATAGAAAAGGTACTGTAATTATTATCACTATGAATATTAACTTTATTTCTAGGTATAAAACCCTACAAATGTTCATACTGCGACAAGTCATTCATCCGTAGACGATATCAAATTGAACACGAAAGCACGCACACAGGTAGAATATTTAGTTTTACGTTCAAACGCTTTCAGTAATACCCCCTCACTTGGTTAGGAATAAAACCGTACCGGTGCGAGATGTGTAACCGCACCTTCGGCCAGAAGACTGCCCTGAAACGGCACCTAGATATGCACCCGCTGGCTTCGGAGAATCAAAAATCACTAGAACAGCCATCTCCGATGTCGGAAATTCAGCCGATGTCACCGGAACTGCCCTCTGCCTCGGTGACTAGCCAAGCTATTTCGCACATTCCCAATTCGGCAGCAATGATGCCGGCTCCTAATAGTTATGACATACAGCAGATGTAAGTAATTTGACTGCATAAAAAAATCCGTCAATGACACTATGCCGTAGGTTTTTTTATAGAATCGAAAAGAATTGTCTTTGGGGTAGAACTTCGCAAGGAAGGGCGAATGTCCGGTTGAGGTTAAAGTACCCAATAAACCACTTCGCACGGGTAGTTATTCGATGATTTCTGTTGTGGTTTTTTTTATTTCGATTATAAAGACTTTACCCGTAAGGTCATTCGCCCCTTCGGGTTAGAAAAATCTCTTAAGAAAAATTTCAGTCTCAATACCCCGCCATTTTGACTTCGACGCGTACACCATATTCAAAAGCAAATTTTCGAAATTCTTCAGGCGATTGGCTGAAATAATTGTCCTCTGCGTTGACGAGAGACACAAGAAAAAGTTTCTCTTACTTTGGAGTTAATTCCAGAAATAAAAATATATGATGACTATTTTTGCACTATAAATAGTACCGCCAACTTGCCCCGTGTGCGTTACCGCCAACTTACCCCAACCGCATATTTTATTAAAAAGGATTTAAAAAATTACTTTTGGTTATGAATAGGTATAACATCTATACGGATGCTGAAAGCTCTTTTCACGCACTATCGAAAAGTATAATCGTTCGGGGAATAGATTGAAAACCACCTTAAACAACACAAAATGTTTAAAATTAAGAAAATTTACAGAGTTTGCTCAAAAACATAATATCGCCCAAAGCTTCTACAAAACATAATGTTTCACAACAAAAACACATTCGATAATGCGTTTCACATTACTTGAGGTACACAACGAGAGACAGCGCTTTATGTCTAATAGAAACGAAGAAAAGGGGGTTCCGCCAACTTACCCCAACCGCCAACTAGCCCCGGGCTCCCCTACTGTTTCATTCCCGTTGCCACCTCGCCATCGAATTGATTCTCACCATCTTCCTCACGTTTCTGGTGTTTCTTGGTGATGCAGATGGGGATCATCCCGGCGATAATGCATCCACGGTCAATCTACGTCCACTGAAACGCTTTGCAGTTGCTGCTCAACAATACCTCCGTCTTGTGGTGAGCTTTTTGCAGCTGGATCCCGTTCATCCAGCTCTCGATCGCGTCTATTGTCTCCGTCACCGACACCACCATTTCTTCAAGTGTCTCACCCATAACCGTTAGTGGCACGTCGTTTGCGAAGCTTACGATTTTCACGTTCCTGGGCAGCCACAGTGTCAAGACCCCACCGTGCACCTGAGAATGGAGGCCTAAGGCAGGCTTGCTGTGACTCACATTGACTTCTGCCTTTCGCTGGTCTCGTACAGCAGCTCTCTGCTCTTGAAGTAGCTCTTCAGGATCTGGTATAGATAGTCGGAAACCCTCATTCTGTGGAGCGATGGATTCCCAGCTAGTGCTGTTAAATGCTTTCTTCACATGTATCATGATCACAGCGCAGTATCGATCTCATCTTCGCTTCTGTTTGGATGTCTTCTCTGCACTCTCGAGCACTGTCCGTTAGCACGGGACTAAACATACTAAAGTCAGCGCAAATTCATTCGCTAATTTATGTTGCTTAAACCCGGTTCTTGTATTTCAGCATTTGCTGGCCCTAACGAATGTTTAGAGATGTGTGACGACAAGACTTTACGCTACGGCAACGCTATACACTTTACTGGACGCTGACGGATTTGGACAAAGAAACACTGGTTTGTTTGTGGCCGGCCCAGCAAATTGTAGCCTTTCCTAGTTGGAACAGATACCTGCAGATTGACTTGCAGTCCGACGGATTGCCACTCCAGTCAGCGTCGCAGTACCCAGTAAGCACTAAACCGTAGCTCTTCTTAGCCATCAGCTTCAACTTGTAGTTACGAGTGTTAAGCAAGTATCGCACCACACATTTTAGTTCAACCCAGTCGGTTTGCGTTGGCTTACTGACCTGTCTGCTTAGAATCGACACACTCGTTGCAATATCCAATACCACTGCGATATACAGCAGCGCACCCACTATACTATGGCTCGTTCATATTCATCAACGGACTGTTCACTCGACTACGGTAGTATCCAGGATCGAGAGGAGTATTTGAACCTTTGCATTTACTAGACCAAATCGTTGTGTGAGTCTGAGTACATTAATAAACACGTTCTTATCCAGGCTTAAATATACTTCCTCATCCTTGGTTACTCTTAAACCGAGAAACTTACTAGCTTCTCCCAATGACGTCATCGAAATTCTCTTTTCCAGTGATTCTTTTATCAGCCTGATCTACTGAGTTATGCTTGCCACGATCATGTCATCGACATAGATTAAGAGGTAGACAAATTCACCATCGGGCAGTCTTTTCACATACAGACACGAATTTGATATTGACTGTGTTAATCCAAGGTCGTCAACCAGCGACGAATCAACATGACAGAGGCATTCGAAAAGTGTTCCATACAAAATAACGATTGTTTTGAAATGAAGCGATCACTACTGTCAAACTACGACAGATCGCTCCACCATGTATGAATCTGGACAGGCTTCTCGATAAGTATATTGATATTACAGAAGGTGTGCGATTCCCTCAGCTGCGTATGTAGTGGTAATATGCATCAAAATAGTATTCATAACTCATTGAAAATGCATGTATTCCATTAATTTTTTGCTTGTAACGGACAGTTTTATTAAATAGTACATATAGAGGATAATAAAAAGCTGTAAAAACGATCTTCAACATGCTAAAAGAAAGTTTGTTCGTTTCAGCATACCTGGTACAACGTCGAGACACCTTGGTTTTTGCGTACTGTTGTGTAATTGACGAAGACTACCACGCGAACCATTATACAGATGCCGTTAGTGTAACAATATATTTTAATTTAAACAATTAGGACAACATCTGACGCATTTTTTGTTCCACGTGGCACGTCGGTGCTTCAACATAGTGCTGATAGTCTCGTTCCACACTCGCGCGGTTTGCTTCATACAATAAAGGCTACGCTCGAGCCGATATACGAACTTCTCATTTCCAGGTATAACAAAACCTTTAGGTTGCTACACTTCTGCCTTCAGCTTAGGAGAATCCGTAACGTCGTCTGAGTCGCCCCGAATTTCTGCAAGAACCCTTTCGCTACAAGGCGGGATTTCAAACGGCACACATTGCCAACACTGTCATGCTTTTACACCCACTTGCTTCTAAATGGTGTGTGGTCTCCCGGCAGTTAAACGAGCTTCCACGTTTTGTTAACCCTAAGTGACTGGTATTCCTCTGCCACAGCTTCCTTCCATAGTCCTTGTTCGGCACCAATAAAGTCTTCTTCTTAAGTTGCTGGCTCCTCATGTGCTAGCATAGCGGCACTGACAACGTAGTCTTCCTACTGCCTTGACAGAATGCCTCTGATGCTTCGCTTTTGATCTTGCACTGTCGCGTCCGATTGCTGTTCGTCATCTCACCCTAAGAAATCTGCTTTCTCCGAATCATCCTGGTCTGTTGGCTGCACAGAACCAGTCGCCTTGCTTCGATTTTTTGTTACATCGGTCGTGATTACAACTTCAACAGGTTCTTCCGCTAGGGGTAGTTCACCCGACTCTGGTGACTCCTGAAACTCCGCAAATCGAGCATCGCTACTAATTGTAATTTCATGTGTATTCGTGTCAAAGAATCTATAGACCTTTCTATCATTGCAGTAACCCATGAACAACAGTTTCTTCGCCTTACTGTCTAACTTAGACAGCTTGACATCGGTCATGTGAATGAATGCTGTACAATCAAATACCTTTAAATGAGCTAGTGTTGGTTTCGTATGGTGTTCTATCTACGGTACGAGATGGTAATCTATTCTGTAAGTACGCAGTTGTGGTCACTGTAGTAGATGACAGTTTGGGTAATTAAGTAACATAGAATTTGTAAATCGATTTCGCAGTGTATTAACAAACATAGAAAAAACTACCTAGCCGGAAGCGGCTCGACTGTATTGGTGAGAGCAAGAGACGGCGTGCGATATGCAATAAACGTTTCTATAGAGACGGTAGAGAGATGATAGGAAATAACTGTAGTGAGCCTGATAGAAATTGCCCGAACTGGTGATGGATGTGAGTTCACCTTACACGAACGCCAAGGAGAGTCAGGAAAGCTGTTGTTGAGTTCCCGTATATCGTGCAAATGAGTGACTGCAGCGACCGAGGTTACGTCAGTGTGTGTGTATTTGGGACGCGCGGCGGTTGAGAGAGATAGCGAGAATGAACGTACGATCGGTTCCAGTGTACGAGAGACGAAGAAAGTTGCTGTCGCAGCGGTTATTGAGCTTCGGGGTATAGATCATACGAATCGATGAGAGCGTAACTGAGCTAGAGCGGAGGGTTGCAGCCGCTGAGATGGATCTCGAGCGTTATTCTATTGGCGAAAGTTAGCACGACTGGACGTGTTTGTGAGTTGGTGGTCAACCATCTAATATGGCTACAAAGAGTCACAACAGTCACCACCTCCACTTTTTATCACGCCTTGCATCCAGCAACATACAACTGGCCATCTCTTGGAGGAAGCGATTCTTTCGGTGGCCAGTCCGTTTTGCTGAGGGGACCTGGCCGAAGTATACTGCGCATGTATGCCTTCTTGTTCATAAAACCTTCAGGTCATGACCGGGGTACTCACCTCCACCATCTGATCTTACAACAACCCGACCAAACATTTTCTTGACATGCGCGACACATCTTTTAATGCAATCTGCTCTATCGCTTTTCCGTTTCAGCAGACACACGACAGTGTATCTAATATAATCGTGAATGATTGTTATGAAATACCGGGTATTACATTTGACATCGGCCCGCACACATCAGTGTGGATAACATCTAGAACACGTTGGGTTCGATTGCTCGCTCTTTTAGGAAATGGAATTCTAGCTGATTTACTTTAATGGCAAGGTTGAACCTGTCGGATCCCGCAGTTTTGAATCTTGAAGTCGTCGGTTAGCTCGTTCTTTCAGAGCTCATCCAATGCCGCTGGATCCCGGTGGCCAAACTGGTGAAAAAAGACAGGCAAGCTCTAATAAATCATCACGATTTCATCAAGCTCGAACAAATGCTTCTCAATATCGTCACCTTCGGTCATATTCAGACTGCAAATACTACGCTAACGCTGACTCAGCATCGCGCACGAGATTAAGCTGACTGTCATCAGGGCAGGAAATATTCGAACCGAACCTATGTTCGAATACTTTCAAAGCGCGAAGCTTTGCGTTACTGGTTCGTATTCACAAGCTTCGCATCACAATCGCTTACCATCGTAATTGCGGACATTTGGGCGATACTCTTGCATGCTCTTCGGCGAGGACAAATGAAGCTTCTTGTTCATTTCATTGATGTTCGGAAAGATATGTTAAAGCTTTTGCGTAGTTTTCGACGAACACGAGCTAAGCTCTTGGTTCGTGTGATCGATATTTTTGAAACAGTTACACGGAGCTTCGAAGCGATGTTCGCGAACACAGAAAAAAGATTACCTCGAAGTATTTCAGAATCGCGAACACCGAAGGATTATATCAATTTAGCATCGCGAGGGCCATCGCTAACATGTTCGCCGGACGATATTAGTTTTCTTTATTCAAATACCTACCTACTAGTTATGCAAAAAAAAGTATATTCTAGACAGAGGCCTTGTATTAAGGGTGGAATAGGTGAAAAATAATTGTGACAATGTGTAGCTTATGGATGCTGGGGTTAACTGAAAAGTGACGTAACAAGTTTATTTAAGTTACCCTACTGATATATTACCAGTAGGGATAAAATCAAGATTTCGTGACAGGGCGGAGATAAATTTTCAAATGAAATAAATTAGGGCTAGAAAATGAAGTTAAACACAATGTACACAACGTATTGAGTGGCTCGCTTATCTTAGTCATGTTCCTATGTCAGTTTCTTGAGGATCCAGTTATGTCAGTTTCTTGAGGATAAAGATATCGATATCCATTCAAAGGAAAAAATCGATTATCAGTTAAATAAATAACGTCATGATGTGTATGATGAATCCTAGAAATAAATAGGGAATGTCAATAAACTCGACCATTCATATTTGGTAGTTCTGGTCGTTTTGTAAATCTTGTTTTCGACTAACAGTAAAACCATTTTGATTCAGAAGTATGTTTTAGAAGGGCGCATGTTTTTTCGTGCACTTATTTAAAAAAACGCTTTGAATCCATCTACCAGTGTGATGAGACATTTTTATAACTGTTTTCGAATATTATATCGGTTGAGAACTTTTTGAACATGATATTTCGAGAAATTTTGAAAGTGAAATTAAATCAGTTGTAAAGTTATAGAAAATAGCCTTTTAAAATGAACGGACAATCGAATTATTACTAATACATTATCTAAGTTCTTCATTCAATGCAATATGTATGCAAAAAGCTAAAAACTGGATTTCCCTTGAGAACTGGGCCAAAAAATCGAAAAAAATGTGTTGGCGATCCGAGAACTAGAACAGAAATTGTAACCCTTGGACCTCTGAAGTGCAGCGTACAAAATGATATAGTCTAATGTTTGTTTTCATTCATTTCATTTAATAATTTTCAGTTGAGCAATTCTGTCGCAAACTGCATTGTGGAGCGAGGGTCATAACTTCCTAAATTTAAGTGTTCCTATTAATTTAGTACACTCTCTTTAACATAAACTACTCTAACGAATGAACGATTGGGAGTAGGTTCGATAAATTTTGAAAGAAGCCGTTAAATCAACCACTTAAGGGATTACACCACCGCAAAATTAAAAAAAAATCGAAATTGATCTTGATTGATTTTATTATTCCATATCAACATTTGAATAGGGCTAATAAAACTTTTGTTTTGCTGATTTCTCTTAATTTGTTATCATTTCAACACAGAAAACATTTGAAATCGATTCTACCAAGGGTTGATTCATGTGTATTTTTCATAAAATTCAACTCTGTAGCGGAAAAATGAGCGAAATAAGTTTGTTTACAAAAGTCTCATAAGCCCTTTTGAAGAATTACTATTGTATTGATCTTAAATATGGGTCTTCAAAATAATGTATCAAAATATGGAATGGGACAAAAAGCGAATAATAATGGAAAGACAGTATTCGAAAAAGTTCGAGTTTAGAACGACTTTCATTCTACTTGGAGTTATTTATTTCGCTTCTCATTTTCCGAGATTTCCCTTACATAAAGCATTTCGGCTATAACTGATTAAAAAAAAAAATACAGAAAAAAAAAAGATTTATTTCTTTTATTTTTTATTAGTAAAAGTCAAATAAGGGAAGATTACATCATGGAGAAGATAAACCAAATTTTGTCCTTTTCAGAATTGTTTTTGGATTTCCAACAAAAAAAAATCACTAGAACATTGTTTGTAAGTTCTTTGCGTTTCTCCATCAGTAATTAGTTAACAAATACAATACAAACAAGTTGGAATATCCTTCTAATTATTTATCACAAAACACATGTACAGGGGTCAGGAAATAAATTTCATAAAAGTGGAACATGTAATTAGTTTGACACTTCATTTATTAAGTGAACAGATGTTTGAAAATAAATATTTTGTCTCTTGTGATTAGGTAATCAACCAATAAACTTATAAAACAATATTATAAAAATCATTTGGAAGCTTTCCTCTTGGTTTGGTACAGATGCCAAGAAATTATAATTCAATTAATGACAATAATAATGGATTCAAGTATGTAGGTATTTGTTAATAAATTCATTTGGTAAAATTAAAAATAACCGTTAACACACAAATCATCGCATATTATTGAGTGAATATGACTAGCCGATTTAGGAATGTTGCGCAAGAACGTTAGAAACCGCAACAAGTTGAAAACAAAGGCCAACGGACTACGCCTAACTACCCCTCAGTGGATGCAAATAACTGAAGTTCGCCGTCTAACTGAACTCGGACGTCAGCAGTGAGATTCCATCCGAAAATTGTTCCTTTTAGGAAGAATTTGTTTTAGATAGGGAGATTATTAAGAGAGGGGTAATGGTTATCATTTCATCCAAAAAACATTTTTTCACGCTGAAACCCTTACCCCCTTAAACATACTTTATACATCTTCACCTAAACTCCTTGGCAGGGAAAATATACTCCGATTGAAGAAGAAAAAACGAGTTTGCAATCAAAGTAGCTAGTAAACATAATTGTATTCCGAAAAAAAGAATTTGAATTTCACTACCACTACGCTCATTCAAACTCGTGGCTCATAAATTGGTAAGGTATGCGACGCACCTAATCCCTAAATCCTAAATTATAATCTTAAAATAATCCATTTTATTTATACTCAAAATAAGATTTACAGTTTATGATGTTAATACAAATAGTCACGTAGCGAACATGTTCGCGGTGGCCTCATGATGCTGATGCTTGAAGCGATATAAAACTTCGATGTTCGCGATTCTCAAATAAACGAGGCATTCGCTTTATATGTGTTCACCGAATATCGCTTCGAAACTCTGTGGAAATGTTCCGAAAACGCAAAAACCACGAGCCAAGAGCTTACCTCGTGTTCGACGATGTGTGCTTCTAAGGTTAATGTGAACTTTTTCGAACATTGTAAAGAGCGAACTAGATGCGAAGCTCGCTTCGTCCGAGCAGAGATAAGTTTTACCCCTAAATGTTCGCAGCGATTGTGTCAAACTCATCGATTGCATGTGGTATGCTTGAGAAGGTGCTTCGTGAAGCTTCGAACAGCAATCAATTCATTTTTCGAAATTTTCCTGCCCTGACTGTCATCCACGCACAAAACAATAGTAGCCAGCACTTTCTCATCTAGCTTCTCCAGCTCGTCTGGATCGGGCGTCACACCCAGTAGCACTTTCCACAGTTTTTCGCGCTTCAGACACATTTTCATACCTGTTCTCCACACAGGAAAGTTCTGGTTGTTCAGGCGAGTAAAAAGAAATTTCTCACTAATTTTTGCTCTTCTATTACACAGGAAGCACACGAGAACGAAAAAAACTTAACTCGAAAAAATACACGTACACTATCGCAGCCGTGTGCTGTCTAGCAACTCGAACCAAACGTACCTAACGTGAGTACTGTACCGACGCCGATAGTTTTCGCGCACTGATGGCTTCCTGGAAGCACTCTTTGTCCCGGAAAAAAATTATTTCTTCACCAAATCTAGCCCCGTATTATGTGGGAAACTCGGTTTCCAACGAACAGTTTAGCTGTAAGCTGAAACACTCTACAGCTCGGTTTTCTCTAAATATCTTCGATGCGACGCCGTTCTACGAGTTATCATACTAGATGATTATAATCTGCGTAGTTTTACATTTCTTATAAAAGAAATGTATAGAATTCGCTCAAACTTTCAAGATTTTTTCTGAGGCCCGGAGGGCCGAGTCTTATATACCAATCGACTCAGCTCGACGATTTGGGACAATGTCTGTGTGTGTCTGTGTGTGTGTATGTAACGGACAAATTCTCATTCGTGTTTCTCAGCAATGGCTGAACCGATCTTATCCCAACCAATTTTAAATGAAAGAACTAAAAAACAGTATGAACGCTATTAATTTGTTTTTGATTCTGGTGTTTAGTTTCCAAGATATGAATGGTTGAATGCGTAAAAATGGCGTTCTTCGCAGTTTTTTTTAAAATATCTGCCGAAATCGACAATATAGATTAACAATTTATATGTTTTTAAACAGCTTCAACGAATACCTTTCGAACAAGCTATAGATTGTTGAAATCGGACTATTATCAAAAGAGATATTTAACATTAAATGCGGACGAAAGATTTTTATCATTTCCCATTACCAGAAATATGACCAAAAACATGTAATCTATTATTAACGCCAAAACGGCTTATTTTAGGTCAATAGTATCTTCGGAGAATTTAATGAAGGTAATATGCCCTTTCTTTTGGTATTGTGCTTTTGCTGATTAATCCCCCTATGAGTGAGATATTTTCACAAATTTTCTTGGAAGTGATTATATCGAAATGATGTCTTCAGCAAATTTGTAGCTCTTACTTTTGCGAATAACTTTACTAAAGACTTTAAATATCTATTTTGAATACTTTAAAAGTTATGGCTTATTGTTTGTGAATTACTCTTTGTCGCCTATTTATTGTTCAATATAGTAAAAATCCATTGAAATGAGCTAAACATTATTTCGATAAAACGAATTTTGTATTTCATTTTACTATCTACAACCGCTAGAAATAATCACCGAACACTTCCAAGTTGTCTGGAAGGAACTTGATAACTTATCAGTACAAAAATGTTCATTTGTACGAACCTTCTGACTGCAATTTTTCTAACTTATAACCATCGGATCGATCTGAAACATATCAGAAAATGAAAAGCGAAATAAATAACTCCAAGCAACGGCGTAGCCTAGGGAAGGTTTTGGGGTTTAACACCATACAACACACCCCCCCCCCCCCCCACCCAAAAACAAATATTGGATTGAAGTTGAAAATTTATTGATGCAGACTGATTTAATTCAATATTATAATAACAATTATCTGATCCGTAGATTGATAACTTGTTGTTGTAAACATCATGAGGACTTTTGATAAATTGTCGGGGTCCTGATATGTAACTGATGTATTGGTTTTGATTTCACAGTTGTCTAATTGCATCAATATCAATTCCTGCCTGAAAACATTCCAATAGAAAATTCCAGAGTTCTGTAATCAATCATAATCCTCAGATTTCTTTTCAAATTGAGCTCGCTTTTGTAGAGATGTACCGTAATAAGGGTCTTCATTTAATAGAAAGCTAAGTTAAAATTGATTTAATGTCTATGAAACATAGAACTGCTCATCAAAAAAATGCATAACTTTCAACATTTGCTAAAAATGTCTTTGCCTTTTTCATTCACCCTAAAATTCGTCAATCTAATCCCGACCGGGAGGGCCAAGTGTCATATGCCAATCGACTCAGTTCGTCGAGATCGGAAAATGTCTGTGTGTGGGTATGTGTGTATGTGGAAAGAATGTGACCTCTGTTTCTCAGAGATGGCTAGACCGATTTGCACAAAGTTAGTCTCAAATGAAAGGTACAACCTTCCCATCGGCTGCTATTGAATTTTTTTTATTGATTTCTGTTCCGGAGTTACGAGTTGAAGAGTGCAATCACACAGCAAATTCCCATATAAACTGAAATGAAAAATTTTCAAAATCAAATTTATATTTTTAATGTAGAATACATTTAAGGTTTCAATATAGGGGTCCCGTTTCAAAATATCGGCCGCGGCGCCGCGTCAGATTTTGAACGTTAATAACTTTTATCATACTTAACAGAATGATTTGATTTTTAGGGCAATTTGTTGCAAATATGTTCCTCTATGCTGTATTAAAATTTGAAGTATGTATAACATGTACTAATAACAAAAAAAATGTGTTTTGAAAAATCTTTCGAAAACGACTCGGAAAAGTGAAAATTTTCAGCCCATCCCGCACAGAGCCGTCGTTATGGTAGACCAACCGAACAATAAAATAATGAAAAGTTTATATATAGGTCCACTATATGTTTGTTCGTATGGTTATTCGCATTGGGTTGCTTGACGAGAGCACTTGGTGGGGGAAAGACGGCATATTCCTTTGGTTAGGCCATTAGAAGCCGGACGGAAAGGAAAGGCTCATGCACGGCACGAGAACGAGGGAGAAAGCGATAGTAGTGCATATTAGCGCGATTATATAAATATCTGTCGGTCGGTTTTTCTCATCATTCGTATTCGTTCAAGCACTAGCAAGCAGCCAGTCCACCGAAGAAAAGCAGTCGGCGATGACGACGGCGGAAAAAGTGCCCCAGCTACTGGTGACTCATCGCAACCCGATCAGGAACTGTCGCCCTGCAAGAATTTCGCCCCAACTAAAGGGCAACAGAGTAGGCTATCGTTCCAGCGTCTGGGTCGTGAGATTGTGCAGAACTGCAAAGTCGAGCTACGCTTACAAAGCTCAGTCGTAATGATGCCCCGAGAAGCCAACGATGCCTACTTGGTCGGTTTGTTCGAGAATGCAAAATAGTGCTTTCTAGCTCACCGTGTCCGCGGGGAGTGCGTCTGAATTATGCTCCCGCAATAAAACAATAAACGGTTCTTTACAGGACCAATTAATTGTGTTCTAATAAGAGTTAAACTGAAATTTACATTTTATGGTGTATAACAAATAATTTTCAGAAAGCAATATAAGAAATACGATGTGTGGAAAGAAAGAAAGAGAATTTAAATTATCCTCTCGCTCGTTTTCGTGCACTGCTTTTCCATTCCTTTCTGTTGCTACAACCATCATAACTAAAACGAATGTGCGTGTTCCCCCACCATCTCATGACCAGTGTTGCCACAATTGCATGTCGCTATTACAATTTGAATTATTTTATTGATCCTCTCTAGTATTGATAAAATATAGAACGTGCAAAGTACACTAGTCGCATGCTTTTATTCGAACTTTTTGGCAGCCTCCGTTGATTAACTGCATAAATCGATTTGTTTGTGCAGCTCCTTGCTAGTAGCAAACTAAATAGCCTTTATCAGCGCTAACAAATAACACGAAAGAATTTAAATTTGTGAAAATCTTTTCCTTCCTTCTTTTCAAATCTGCAACATTCTTTGAAAATATTGTTTGAATGTTGTTATTGAAAAACTGAACATGCAAGTTTGCTAGCACTGGCCACTAGATTGAAGGCGATGGAAAGACAGAATATTCGTTTTGGTTATGTTAGTATTGGTAGCCGAATGGAAAGGAAAGGCGCAGGAATGGCACGAAAACGAGCGAGAGAGAAATAGTAGTGCTTTCTCGTATATGAATATTGGTCGTTCGGTTTTTCTCATCATTCGTATTCGTTCAAGCACTAGCAAGCAGCCAGTCCACCGAAGGAAAGCAGTTGGCAATAGCGACGGACGGAAAAAGTGCCCCAGCTACTGGTGACTCATCGGAACTGTCGCCCTGCAAGAATTTCGCCCCAACTAAAGGGCAACAGAGTAGGCTATCGTTCCAGCGTCTGGGTCGTGAGATTGTGCAGGACTGCAAAGTCGAGCTACGCTTACAAAGCTCAGTCGTAATGATGCCCCGAGAAGCCAACGATGCCTACTTGGTCGGTTTGTTCGAGAATGCAAAATAGTGCTTTCTAGCTCACCGTGTCCGCGGGGAGTGCGTCTGAATTATGCTCCCGCAATAAAACAATAAACGGTTCTTTACAGGACCAATTAATTGTGTTCTAATAAGAGTTAAACTGAAATTTACATTTTATGGTGTATAACAAATAATTTTCAAAAGCAATATAAGAAATACGATGTGTGGAAAGAAAGAAAGAGAATTTAAATTATCCTCTCGCTCGTTTTCGTGCACTGCTTTTCCATTCCTTTCTGCTGCTACTACCATCATAACTAAAACGAATGTGCGTGTTCCCCCACCATCTCATGGCCAGTGTTGCCACAATTGCATGTCGCTATAACAATTTGAATTATTTTATTGATCCTCTCTAGTATTGATAAAATATAGAACATGCAAAGTACACTAGTCGCATGCTTTTATTCGAACTTTTTGGCAGCCTCCGTTGATTAACTGCATAAATCGATTTGTTTGTGCAGCTCCTTGCTAGTAGCAAACTAAATAGCCTTTATCAGCGCTAACAAATAAAACAAAAGAATTTAAATTTGTGAAAATCTTCTCCTTCCTTCTTTTCAAATCTGCAACATTCTTTGAAAATATTGTTTGAATGTTGTTATTGAAAAACTGAACATGCAAGTTTGCTAGCACTGGCCACTAGATTGAAGGCGATGGAAAGACAGAATATTCGTTTTGGTTATGCTAGTATTGGTAGCCGAACGGAAAGGAAAGGCACAGGAATGGCACGAAAACGAGCGGGAGAGCGATAGTAGTGCTTTCTCGTGTTTTCATATATGAATATTGGTCGGTCGGTTTTTCTCATCATTCGTATTCGTTCAAGCACTAGCAAGCAGCCAGTCCACCGGAGGAAAGCAGTTGGCGATGATGACGGTCCGCAAAAGTGCCCCAGCTACTGGTGGCCCATCGCAACCAACTACCGATCAGGAACTGTCGCCATGCTAGTATTTCGCCCCAACTAAAGGGCAACGGAGCAACTAATCCGCTGGCTAACATTCCAGCGTCTGGTTCGTAAGGTTGTGTATTACTTCAAAGTCGAGCTACGCTTACAAAACTCAGCCGTAATGAAGCCACTGATGCCTACTTGGTCGGTTTGTGGGAGTGGGCGTAAATTACAATAAAAGCAACGGTTCTTTTCAGGACCAATCAATTGTGTTCTAGTGAGAGTTAAACTGAAACTTTTATTTTAAGGTGTGTAGCAAATTTTCAACAAGCAACATAATACGTTGGGTGGAAAGAAGTAGCTTGCACACGCAACAAAAATTTAAATTATCCTCTCACTCGCTTCGTGCACTGCTTTTCCATTCCTTTCTACTGTTATTATCAGTATTACCAAAACGAATGTGTTGCTGCATGTGTTTAAGAGAAACGTTGAAGTCGCATGCTTCTATTCAAGCTTTTTGGCAGCCCCCGTGAACTAACTGCATTAAATGATTTTTTGTGCAGCTCCGTGCTAGTAGCAAACAAAATGGCCCTACCAGTGTCTGATTCGTGAGATTGTGCAGGATTTCAAAGTCGAGCTAAGCTTATAAAGTTCAGCCGTAATGGTACCCGAAGAAGCCAGTCTTGTCGTTTTGTTCGAGGCTACAAAACAGTTCGCCAGGCACGTAACTATCATGCCAAAAACATCCAACGATCCAGCGCATCACCATCAACACCAACGCCGATACCAAAGGTTCTTTTCAGAACCACCATTATTACCATAGAGAATTATTTGAAAATTTCCCATTCAAACGTGATTCTGTTGAATATTATTAGATTTAAATTAACGTCTCGAATTGAAATCACGACGCTCCGGTTATGTGACAGACATTACCCACCCATCTTTTTTATTGTGACCACGACACCCCATTTCAATATTTCTGAATGAACAGAAGGTCGAGTTTGGAAAGTTTGTAACTTTCATTGTACTTAACCAAATTACACAATGTTCGCACTAATGATTCAGAAATATGATCAGGAATCTTCTGTTAGATTTGTAAGTATGTATAATTTACATGAATAAAGAAAAATTGATTTTCAGGAATCAATTATTATCTGTTCTTCCATTGGCCAGTACTACGCGACTTCCTCATGCTAACAATTAATTTCATCGTTAGCCATCTCCCTCACCAAGGCCAACAACGCCAACAAAACCGGTCCTTTTCAGGACCACCATCATTTTTGTAAAGAATAATTTGAAATATTCCTCGCCCAAATCAGCTTTTGTCCGAAAATCCTAATGAGTATCAACATATTTGAAGAACGTGTTCCTTATGTATTCTACATCTCTCCGTTTATGTCGCAGACATTACCCACCCATCTTTTTTGATGCCAAATGACTTTAAATGCATGAAACATTGAGATTTGATGTAAACTCGAAAAAAATGTTTGACAAAAATTGATTTTTTTGGACTTTGGTACATTTTTGCCTTTCTCATATAGAAAGGTAATGCAATCACTCTAAAAATCATCAGTCATACCGGCCCGGAGGGAGTATGCAGTGAGGGGTTGCTACTTTAAAATAAAAACTAGTTTAAAATTTCTTAACAAGTTGAAAATTTTCGGCAGGACCCGGACCTCCCGGATCTTTTTCCATGATCCGCCGCTGGTTTCAAGCGATGTTTCAGTATCACATAGTATCTCAAGATCGTGGCTATCCATTGTACGTATGTGCAAATCGTACTGAACATGTAATATTCATTTCCACCATTGTATTGAACATAACCAGCCATGGAATCGTAGTTTGGACAAATGAGAAAAGCACAATTACACCACTAGGTGGATTAAAACAGGTTTTTATTTTGGTAATGCGTCGAGTTGAGATGAAAACGTAATATGATTAATATGTTTTCAGCTTTGGTCACCGTTGGATTAAGCAATATGATTAATAACGAGGATAACACTTTCCCAATGTAGAGAGAAATTTATGAAAAATGACGATTTCCATTCGACTCTAGCAGGTCCTGATCGATTTTGATGAGCATTTGATTTTTGTTGTATGACCAATTATATGTATAGGTCAAATGTTCAAAAACAGTAATTTAAGGTCAAGATAACATCATTTTGAAACCGCCAATTTCGGAGGTTTAGTATCTTCGATGAGTTTTACAAACGTTAAACAGCGCATCATTTGATAAAATAATTTTAACGGTATATCGTCCAAGAAGTATTTATGGTGAATTTTCTCAGGTTAATATTCATGACTACAATAAAGTCTCAACAAATTCGATAAAGACACGAACTCTGTTACTATTTTCTGAAAAATTAATTCTGCATAAGTTTAAAACTTCAAAAATTTCGGTGTTGTTTCCGCCACATCGAGAATTTGCACAATTACTCCTTATCAGTACGACGCCCCTGTATCGTAAACGCAGTCACACCCTTTGCATTGTGCGAGGATTGTCAGCAGCAATCCAAAGGTCAAAGGGGAGACAAATAGGCCATCGAAGAAGCATATTAGGATTGCAAGTGAAGCAGATAAATTGATCCGTTGTTAGCTAAACTTAAAATTAATTTAATAACTAATATCCCATCTAATTGGAACACTACTATAAGTCAGGTATACTATACATTGAAATCCTAATCAAAATTAAAGTTAAATCTAAATATTTTATATAGAGGTGAATCGGTGAATGATTGTAATACTTAACCTAAAACCACGCTACCTAATTCTAGCTTATGCAAAGGTGAGAAAAAATGAACTATCAAAATTGAGTTGTCTTAAAAATAAATGAACACTTATACTAGGTAGAGAATTAGAATCCGGTCCATGCTGACAGGAACCATTTCTTCGCGAATATTGTTGAGTCAACCGGTAACAAATCCACTAAAGTAAGATGCACTTATATAGGGTGATGAGCCTATTTTCACCATACTAAGCAAGGTGTCTCACTCTTTCGGTAATCTCTTGCCTTACAATCAATTGAATACGTAAAAATTGACATCAACCGCTTTGCTTCGTTGTTAAGAACCAATATAATAACACAAATGCGTTGAAAACAGTAAAATTCTCGTGTTTGAGCACAATGAAAACTCGAATCGAGTGCCCCTATTGTTGCGCTACCATTTGACTCGATGCGTTGAACAAGGATGGCAGACACTGCTCTAACCAACGGCTTCAAATGGGTAGGGTGATAATGGAAACATGGCTCAAATAGGCTCATCACCCTACTAAAATTGAACTAAAAACTAATTTATAATATATATATTTAGGATTTTGTAACCTTTTCACGAAAGAATAAATTACAAGAGACGGAATATTGTTATCGGACAACATTTTACAAAATCTTTAAGGGTTCTAAAGATGCCGTCGAAGAAATCGAAGAACGATTCAGAGAAGAAATCCATCGCGGAGACATCAGATGGTCTGGGTACTACACCAGCCACTACCGGTAGTAAGACCTCGAAGGAAGATGTTGACGATAAAAGGTCATACCTTCGAACTGGAACTATACCGAAGAGAACAGATAATCTCAGTAGTGGAGAGGCCAAGAAGCAGGTCGAGATTTTATCCAACGATAATGTGAGACGGAACCCTCCGCGCAAGGTTAGAAGAAACCATTGTCAGTCCTGTGATGAACCTGACATCAGTAGAATGGTGCAGTGTGATACTTGTGACCTAGGGCATCATTTCTCCTGTGTGGAGGTATCGGCAGGAATTGCAGATGTGAGTTGGATTTGTCCCATGTGCGATGTCATAAAGGACCCAATCACTCCATCGGAACAAAATACTGCCGGTGACCAGATTCTTAGTAATTTTGGTAAGGATAGACTGCCAAAGGACAGGAAATCGCTGTCCCAGAGCAAGATGGGTAGCTCGAAGAGTGAGTCAAAAAGACGAAGAGATCTGGCATTGCAGAAGCTGGAGGCTGAGTTTATGCTAGAAAAACGCTATATTGAACGTATGTACGACATTCTACTAGAAGATGAAACGGACGCTGCCTCAGTTGTGAGCGAAACCGATTCCAACAAAATGTTGAAAATACAAGACTGGATAGCTGCTACTGAACGCGTTGGTGAGTTGAATCTATCCGAGACTGCTGGAGAAAACCATAATAGAAGCGCACCGAACCACTCGGAAGGGCCATTAGAGAGCCATGTTTCAAATTCTCAACGGCACATAGATCAACCACCAACCCTACAAGTAAACGAGTTCGTTCCCGGTCAACGGTCCACGCCAAAGCAGTCAGTACCACCAAGGCTGCCTCAGCTAACAGAAAATGTGAACGATGAAACTGTGTGCATATTGAACCGCAGTCAAATTGCTGCGCGTCAGGCTATCTCCAAAGACCTTCCGGAGTTTAGCGGTAGCCCTGAGGACTGGCCTCTATTTTATTCAATGTTTAACACCTCCACTCAGATGTGCGGTTTCTCTAACGAAGAAAACATGCTGCGGCTTCGTAAGTGCTTGCGAGGTAAGGCATTGGAGGCAGTTAGGTGCCGATTACTTCATCCATCGAACGTTTCTGGAGTATTATCCACTCTGAAGATGCTGTATGGAAGGCCAGAAGCCATTGTCCAGGCAATAATTGGCAAGGTACGAGGCTTACCATCGCCGAATATAGAAAAACTAGAAACGGTTGTCAATTTCGCATTGACGGTCGAGAACCTGGTTGCAACGATTCAGGCCTGCGAAGTGAGTGACTTCGTATACAATGTCTCCTTGCGATATGAGCTGGTGGAAAGATTACCACCGACCCTGAAGCTAGACTGGGCCAAGTTTTCTAGAAGTAACCCTACACCGAATCTCCTTGATTTCAGCTCGTGGTTATACTCCACGGCAGAGGATGCAAGTGCCATTATGACAACTCCCAGTCAGGATCAACGGCCGCGAACAAGCAGAAAGGATACGTTTCTCAACTATCATTCAGCAACGGATAGCGAGGGCATAAGGCCCACGAGACCTGTCCAGAAAGCGACATTTGTTCTCGAAAAATCGTCCAGCGTTCAGTGCATAGTATGCAAAGGGAGCTGTTCATCACTAACTAACTGTAAACGCTTCGCGGAATTCAGCTGTGAGTCTAGGTGGGCAGTGGTGAGGGAACGTAAACTATGCCGAAAATGCCTCAGGAAGCACAACGGATCGTGTAACAAGCAAAAAATATGTGGTACTGATGGTTGTTCGTACCTACATCACCCTCTTCTGCACACTAGTAAAGGTCAGTATAATAAAAAATCAGCCTCATCGAACGAGCCATCGACTGTAGTGGGGCAAAACAACGAACCGACGTGTAACGTGCACCAAGGACAATCGGAAGTTCTCTTTAGAGTTGTTCCTGTTATTCTGTATGGACCTTCGAAAACAATTCGAACACACGCATTTATCGATGATGGATCTGAGCTTACGTTGATAGAACAATCCCTTGCGGATGAGCTGGAATTGAAAGGACCAGCAAAATCGTTATGCTTAAAATGGACGGGTGGTGCGCGGAGGACAGAAAGCTCTTCACAAAGGGTAAGCTTACAAATTTCCGGAAACGTAGATTCGACAAAAAAGTACAACCTGTCCTCAATACAAACAATTGGAGCGCTGCAAATTCGACCGCAAACGTTGCTGGTAGAAAACATGCAGGAGAGATTCCAGCATTTACGCGGGCTACCACTAGAATCATACCACAATGTCAGTCCAAGGCTGCTTATAGGATTAGATCACGCAGGCCTCGGATATGCTAAAGAGAGTCGAGAAGGTAAACCGAAGGAACCAATAGCCGTTAAAACGCGCCTCGGATGGGCCGTATACGGAAGCTGTGTAGGAGAGGAGAAGGCCTTTCGCTATGTGAACTATCATAGCCTTCAAGTATGCCAGTGCAATCTGGAGATCGATGGAGCGCTATACAAAGCAGTAAAAAACTATTTTACACTCGATAGTCTCGGAATCCATACCCCGGGCAAGCCAATGTTGTCAACAGAGGATCAACGAGCACAAACGCTACTTGAAACATTAACAAGACCAAAAAATGGTCGTTTTGAATCTGGCCTCTTGTGAAAGTACGATAATGTACGACTACCAGATAGTGAAGGAGTGGCATTAAGGCGATGGCGATGTCTAGATAGCCGACTGCGGAAGGATCCAATTTTGGCAGAAACTCTTACCACGAAAATCGACGACTACATCACCAAAGGTTATATTCGGAAATTAACTGTAGAAGAACTGCGTTTACCTCACACAAGAGTGTGGTATCTTCCAATCTTCCCAGTGGATAACCCGAACAAACCGGGTAAGACAAGGCTGGTGTGGGATGCAGCTGCAACTGCTCACGGAATTTCTCTAAACTCGGTACTACTAAAAGGTCCGGACCAGCTAACTTCTTTGCTAACAGTACTAATACAATTCCGGGAATACAAAACGGCGGTGTGTGGAGACATTCGTGAAATGTACCATCAGGTACAGATTCGTGAGGATGATCAGCATTGCCAACGATTCTTTTGGAAAGATAAGCCAGAAGATCTCCATCCCAGTGTATATATTATGATGGTAATGACGTTCGGTGCTAGATGTTCGCCGAGTACTGCACAGTACATAAAAAACCACAACGCGGAAAGATTTCAGCAGGACTACCCAGCCGCAGTCCATGCCATCACGAAGCAGCACTATGTCGACGACATGCTTGTTAGCGTCGAATCAGAAAAGGAAGCCTTGCAGATAGCAAACGATGTTTGAATGATCCACGCAAAAGCTGGATTTGAGATGAGAAATTGGATTTCAAACTCAGTCAATGTACAGGCAGAACTACACGGAGCCACCGCCGACGAGAAGAACCTAAGTATCGGCGATGAAAATGCCACTGAAAAGGTCCTTGGGATGTGGTGGGACACTGTGACGGATCATTTCACATACAAGCTGTCTGCACGATATGCTCAAGACCTCCTCTCAGGCCATCAACGACCGACCAAGCGGGAAGTGCTTAGAATGCTTATGATGATCTTCGATCCGTTGGGCATCATTGCACACTTTCTGATGTTCCTTAAAGTCCTTTACAGGAGATCTGGAGATCCGGGATCGGCTGGGATGACCCGATTGAAGATGTACACTCCGAGAAGTGGTTACTGTGGCTGTCAGTTTTACCTCAAGTTACTTCAGTCAGAATCCCTCGGTGTTATCGGGTTCAAACATCTTTAGCAGCGGATACAGAAGTACAAATGCATGCCTTCGTAGACGCTAGCGAAAATGGCTTTGCTGCGGTAATTTATTTACGATTTCGTCAAGGGGACATTATAGAGTGCGCGCAGGTCGGTGCCAAAACGAAAGTGGCACCTCTAAAGTTCCTCTCTATTCCGCGATCCGAGCTACAGACCGCAGTGATCGGCATGCGCCTCGCGGAAACCATCACTAAATCGCTCTCATTCGAAGTGATAAAGCGATTCTTTTGGACTGATTCTAGAGATGTGATATATTGGTTGAACTCGGATCATCGACGATACAGCCAATTTGTTGCATTTCGTGTCAGCGAGATCCTGGATGCAACGAATGCAGCCGAATGGTACTGGATTGGGACAAAACTGAATGTTGCGGACGAGGGAACTAAGTGGAAAGGAACTCCCAATCTCGACGCGTCTAACCGCTGGTTTCGAGGTCCAGAGTTTCTCTGGTTTCCGGAAAGAGAATGGCCAAAATCTCCAAAACTCGTCGAATCGTCAACAGTTGAAGAACTTCGTCCTCACCTGCTACTTCATGTTGCTTCATGTGAGCCAGTAATCGAACCGCTGGATTTCTCTGGATGGAAAATACTCTTGCGCCGAGTAGCCTACGTATTGCGCTACATCGGAAACCTAAAGCGAAGCGTGAAGAAGAAGAATCTAATTTGCGGTCCATTGATCAAGCAAGAGTTTGTGAAAGCCGAATACTATTTGTTTCGTCTCGCTCAAAGTTTTGCTTACGCCGATGAAATTGCTATTCTCATGAGGAATCGCTCTTTAGAAGGACCAAAACGAGAAATTTCTAGGAACAGCGCTTTGTTCAACAAGTGTGTTGTGTTAGACGAGAACGATGTCCTTCGAATCCGTCGTAGAGCACAAAATAGCCCATTCATTCACCATGATGCTGCTAATCCTATAGTCCTACCACGAGATCATCACATCACACGGCTTATTATTGCTGATGTACATAATCGATTCAACCACCAAAATCATCAGACCATCATCAATGAGTTGCGACAGCGCTACAGAATCCCTCGACTAAAGGCTACATACAATAACATCCGGAGGGAGTGCCAGCAGTGCAAAATCGACGGTGCAAATCCTCAACCTCCTGCAATGTGCGACCTACCGCCGCAGCGTCTGGCTGTATTCGCTCGTCCATTCACACACATGGGCATAGACTATTTTGGTCCAATGCTGGTATCAGTAGGACGCCGCACGGAGAAGCGGTGGGGAGTCTTAGCCACGTGTCTCACAACTCGTGCTATCTACGTACAACTCGCTCACACATTATCTACGGATTCCTGCATTATGGCTATTCGAAAATTATGAGCAGAAGGGGAATACCAGTGATCGAGGAACGAATTTCCAGGGAACAAGCAAGGAACTTCAGACCGCAATCCTAAATCTCAACCATGATCAACTAGCTAAGGAATTTACCTCAAGCCATACTCAATGGTACTTCATTCCTCCCGCATCTCCGCATATGGGTGGCGCTTGGGAACGTTTGATCCGCTCCGTCAAACAGAATCTGCACAAAATTAAAACCAGTAGGCTGCCTACCGATGAAGTTTTGGAAAACATGCTGTTGGAGGTCGAAAATATCATCAATTCGCGTCCTCTGACCGACATTCCTGTTGATGACGATGAATCCCCAGTATTGACTCCGAATCACTTCCTCTTAGGATCATCGAATGGCCTCAAGTCATGGGTACCTTACATTGACAATCCAATCGTGCTAAGGAACAGCTGGCAACAGTCGTAGAATATGGCGAACGACTTCTGGCGACAGTGGCTTCGCGATTACCTACCAACAATTACTCGTAGGACGAAATGGTTTGCTCCAGTAAAACCTCTCGAAGTAAATGATATAGTCATCATAGTCGACCCAAAACTTCCTCGCAGTTGTTGGCCAAAAGGTAGAATAATTGCTACTAAACAAGCTAAAGATGGGCAGGTAAGATCGGCAACTGTACAAACGGTAAATGGTATATATGAGAGACCCGCCGTGAAGCTAGCTATCCTCGACGTAGGCGTTAGACTTAATACGCTTTAGGGAAACCATTGGCGTATTCCCGGGGGAGTGTTGTTTCCGCCACATCGAGAATTTGCACAATTACTCCTTATCAGTACGACGCCCCTGTATCGTAAACGCAGTCACACCCTTTGCATTGTGCGAGGATTGTCAGCAGCAATCCAAAGGTCAAAGGGGAGACAAATAGGCCATCGAAGAAGCATATTAGGATTGCAAGTGAAGCAGATAAATTGATCCGTTGTTAGCTAAACTTAAAATTAATTTAATAACTAATATCCCATCTAATTGGAACACTACTATAAGTCAGGTATACTATACATTGAAATCCTAATCAAAATTAAAGTTAAATCTAAATATTTTATATAGAGGTGAATCGGTGAATTATTGTAATACTTAACCTAAAACCACGCTACCTAATTCTAGCTTATGCAAAGGTGAGAAAAAATGAACTATCAAAATTGAGTTGTCTTAAAAATAAATGAACACTTATACTAGGTAGAAAATTAGAATCCGGTCCATGCTGACAGGAACCATTTCTTCGCGAATATTGTTGAGTCAACCGGTAACAAATCCACTAAAGTAAGATGCACTTATATACTAAAATTGAACTAAAAACTAATTTATAATATATATATTTAGGATTTTGTAACCTTTTCACGAAAGAATAAATTACAAGAGACGGAATATTGTTATCGGACAACATACGGTTTCGGAATTATGCCGTTTGGACAGTAAGATCGATTTTCACCAAACCCCCACCAATTGTAAAATTGGTATTGTAAAAAACGTAAGGACGATACTTCAATGCTGATAGGTGGGACCGAAAAAGTAAACAATCGCCAAAGGGGCGATACTACCATTTTGTCAATTTCAATAGCAAACACAAATTTTAATTTACTAATTTCAAATACTTCATGAAGTTTTGGGTTTCGATCACTGAATTATGCAATCTAGGATGTAAAAAAACACAATAGCTCCTAAATAGGATATAAAACCAAGTCTGGAAATATTCACTGTTGATTTTCTTTGAATGGTATCACTGCTAGTATCGCCCTTTTCAAGAAAAAGCGTTGATGTCTTAGTTCTCAGTCGCGTTGGAAATTTGAGTAAAGTCTAAACTTCAAATCAATTAAAAAAAATCGATTTTTTTGGCTCAGTACAATATATAACCCCTTTAGGAAAATTCAATTCAATAGGAATACCACAATTTGGATATTTTATTAACAGAGCATTAACAATAATTCGTTGGTATGTCTATTTTATGGGCCATTTTTTCGCTTTCCCATTGATTTGGTTTGAGATTTCTAGCACTGATGTTGTCCTATGCTGATTTGAGCGATTCTCTGAGTCCTGCCACTATCCCATGTAGTATGTGTTATCAAAAAAATAGCGAAACATCAAGTTCTAAATGTTCTCAAACGATATAATATCCGAAGAGAGTTATAAGAGTTAGAAGAAATGTCTCATCACACTGTTAGGTGGATTAAAAGCGTTTTTTGTGTGAATTTTCTCGCAATAAATACTGTTAGCATTGGACCCTCCCCTAGTTGGATGGGTTTGAAGGTATTGCAAACATCATCAGGCATATTTCGTGCATCAGTTTTAAAGAATTTCTGCTAGACAATTCCTTCGAGATGGTTATTGCATTATGTCACGATAGTGGTGCATCGAGGATACCGAGAGGGCTATGGCACTTTTGAGTTATATGTTTTTTCATACTCTGCACCTGTCAAAAACTAACGATCAATCACCAGCTTGTGCGCACAGGCGTGGCCGACTGGCGAGTCGACGTGGATTGACTTTTGCTGCGGGCCGTGTTTGCAAACATTGTTCCACAGCTTAATGGCGGTGTTGGCGGACGCGGCTCGCAGTGCAGTGTGTGTCGATTGATCGGTCGATTTATTGTGCACAGGCCAATTAATTAAAGAAATTTAAAAATAAGAGCCGATAGGTGTTACTGTAGCAATAGTTGTAGTTTTTGTACTAGTGTACAATTGTTGTGTTAGTCGCGTGTCTATCTGTGTATGTGTGCGTCTGAATATGTATGACAGCTGGGTCAGGGAATGGACGCAGAACTTGCGTATATGATACAATAATGGGTAATCCTTCCTACGGTTCGTTGGCCACCTCTTTCCGGTATTTAAATCGTGCATTTGATTCGATACATTCGGGAAGATCGGATTGTATAAATTGGATAAATTTAGGTACGATTAGTTTACTGATGCACGTGAATCATCCATTCCCGGTGTATTATCGACCAAGTTATACGATTTCACTTTTTTTTTTGCTTTTTTTCTTTATTCGGAATGTTATTTTTTTACTATATCTTAAATTAGACTCATACTAACACTCACTAACACAATCAATAGCATATTCGCTCATATATACTCACAATCTCTCCCATTCTAATTGTACAAACGCTCGTGTCCTTCGCTATAATACAAACCTGGTCACAGACGCGAAATTTACAAACGTGGTCTCAAGCCTTAATTCATCGCGGTCACGTTCGGAAGTCTTTACCTTCGGACCTAGCAACCTAGACCCATGCCTTCAGTTGGATTAATCAAAAAATTACGCTCATATTCACTGGACAACACGTTGAAACACGGCGATATGATTGGAAGCTAGCGACCGTACGCTGAAAATTAAGCATTAAGTTACAGTCCGCGCGATTATTCAAGAATACCCGCGAATATGCGATTAGTCACTGCTTATAAAATAAAATTTATCACGCTAGTAGACGCGACAAACACGTTAACATACATACGCTTGAGCTTTGTCTACGCACAACTACGTCCGCGATCTCGCAAACTTAATACGCACACGCGACAAAGCCGTTAAAATACAAACGCTCGAATCACAAACGGTATAACGATGACTAAGTGAACGGTTCAGCATTTATAAATTTACAAACGTGGTCCCAATAGTGAACCAAACAAACGCCCGTGTTCGCGCGATCCTGAATCGGTTACGTTTGGTAGTTCCTCCACTCGGCCCTAGCAGCCTAAGCCCATGCCTTCAGTTGGAACAATTAAAAAATGACGCTCATATTGACTGGTGACATAACCGGGAATTCTATTGATATGGAATAACTCACTCTCTTCTAGCATCTGGACCGTACACCGGAAATTAAGTATCAGATTCGCGCGATCATCCAAGAACACACGCGAATATGCGATTATACACACAGCTATTAAATCGCATTTATACACGCGAAGTTACATACACGCTAGCACATGTGAAATACTAACGCCCACGCGATCGAGCACGTTAAAGTACAAAAACTCGAGTCCTTCGCGATGATTCACGTGATCGGGATGTCCCTACGCCCGCGTATATCTGAACCGCACAATGAATATCACATTCAGAATTATGGCTTGCTGCAATTGGCCTTAAGCAGTGTTTTAGTGGGTGACATTTCCCGTCTCCTCTTCAATTGTAGTGAGTGATTCTGACTGGGAGCCCTGCCGAGAACCTAGCTCTACAGCTCCAGTAGGACATATTTCGAAAAAATACTCTTTGCCTTGGAAGGTGTTTCGGATCGTAAAGGAAATTTACCCCTGGTTGATGTCCATTGTTTTATTCTAAAACCAACTTAACACTATGTAACTTAACTTCACGAAGGAATTTTATGAAATTTGGACGGTTCTACTTTACTGTTCCACGAAACTAGGATTGGTGTGCTCCTCATCGTGTTTTTGCAGGACTGTTTCGAACACCTGTTTAAATGAAAACAATTTTAAATTAGCGTTCAAATTACATCTTGGTGCATCTTACCAGATCCAACAAACACCTGGTTATCGTGTATCGTAACCGATTGTTTTGGGCAAATTGGTGCAATTTTAAAACTAAGACACTGATGCTACTTGCCAGTGCCGGGCCCGAATCGATTGTATTGTTATTCAGGTTGATGGTAACCTGGCTATTCGCGTGCAGCTTTTCTGCACCGACCTGTTTCCGCTCCGGTTGTACCTTGCATACAAACTGCAGCGTGTTTTTATTCTGAATCAGTTCCTGGCTGATGTTGAACTCGCGTTTGATGGACTACAAAGAAATGATAAGCTAGAGCTGAATATAGCTGGAATCTTGCCAACCTACCCTAATAAGATCCACCTCCCGATTCTCCTCCAGGTAAAGGGTGATCAGGTAATTGTTGCCGTACAGCTCGGTCAAGCTTTCCGGCGTATCCACCGTCAGCAGGTGGCCATCCTTCAGGATCGCTATCCGCTGGCAGATGTGATCGATCTCAGAAATGCTGTGCGATGTGAGCAGGATCGAGCGATTCTGGCTGTTTAGCCGCTCTATTGTGTGGTACACAATAGATCGAGTTACCGGATCCATATCGCTGGTAGGTTCATCCATCAGGATGATATCGGTGTTGCCAAAGCAGGCAACAGCTACGCACAGTTTGCGACGATTGCCGCCGCTCAAGTTTTTCACTAGAATACGTTTGTAAGGTTCGAGGTGATATTCCCGTAGAGTTTCGATCACCAACTGAAATAGGAGTTTTGGTCAGTCTTCAGCGTTGTTTTGAAGTATAGAAATACCTACCTTATCGACGTTCTCGACATTCCGCAGCTTGCCATAGAATTCTATGACTTCTTCGACGGTGAGCAAAGGGTCCAGAAAATCATTCTGCGGGCAGTAGGACAGGCCATTCTGATAGAAAAGCGAACTTTATGAGATTTGATATTCCTTAACCAAAAACTACGACTTACGAAAGTAAAGAAACTGAAACTGCCGCTGCTTTGCAGCTTTTCCCTAGTCAGAATTGAGAATATCGTAGATTTACCAGCTCCATTCGTTCCCAGCAACCCGAAGCATTCCCCGTAGTGTATCTGAAAGGAAACATCATTGACCACTGTATCACCCTGTCGGTAACGTTTGGTCAGCCGATCCACCGACAGGATCTGATCTGCTGTGAAAGATTTCTTCTTCCCATTGCCATTCATAACAATTTCCTCCGAATCTACGGTTTGAAGCTCGTAAACCGGCATTTGTGAAGCTTCAACTGCGAGGAAGAATCTCTGAAGAACTTTCCTTTCGACAGCCGAGTTGATGGCCATAAACAAAACTCCCATCGCTGCCAAAACAATCAAATGTGGTTGAAGTAAATCCAGCGGAGATTTGTACGTGTTGATGTAATATCGCTTGAAGATCTCGGCCTGGATATAGTTCTTCGAGAGTTCAATCAACCCGTCCGCGAGAGCGTGCTGTGGAAGGATCAGGAACACACGGTTCAGAACGTTTCGGATGTGCTCTGTCATCTCCGATTCGCCGAGAATGTCGAACAGGATGATTATAGTCAGTGTTCCCAAAGCGGTGATAACGTTCAAACAGAAAAGGGACATGTTGGCAAAACTGGCGTCGTTGAATAACTTCTCGAACAGATGTATGGCTGGAATGGAGGCAAAGCCGTAGAACACTAGTAGCAGACAAATTCCGCCCAGTTGGTCTTTATCTACGAAAACAGGGATGCCAAAGGCTAGAAAGACGACAACGGCTAGGGCCACAGCGATCAGGAATATCTACGATAGAGAAGAAATAGTTTGATTAGATGAATCAAACGCAGTTGGCGATTTGTTCTCGTTACCATGGCATCCCAAAGGTAGGCGACTCCCCAGTAATGACGAAGCTTCACTCCAGCTAGCCTTTGCTGCATCTTCTCTCCACGAGTTCGTTCATTTACTATATAAACGGAGGCTCCAGCTAGCACTAAACTGAACGATAGCAGAATAATCAAGGATATTCCAGCGTCGGCAACTTGTTGAAGTCTGCGTAGAGAGAAAAGAGTGGATTTAGAAATACCAAAAAAGCTTGGATCATTAAACTTACATAGACGATACCGTCAACTCATCTTCCTCTATCTTCAATGGATGGTTGATTGTGTGAATGTTGTAGGTATTGTTCTCCAACTCTGCTTTTAGGATCGCCGAATCTAGCATGTTCAACCAAATCGGCATTGAATGGTATCCCTTGTTGTTATACCAAACAAAGTGCTTATCCTTTCGGTTTGTCAAGCCACCGTAGCGTCGTTCTTCGAACTCTGCGTTTGTTCGTAAAATCCACCGGAAGGCTTGTTCTGAGCTATTGAATAGATAACAGTCTGCCTCATTGCAGTGTGCTAAGATATTGCTGTCGACGTCTAGCTCGAAGGCGGTACCGTTACCGGTCTTGGTGTAGAATTCAGCAGCTCCTTCGTACAATCGGTCGGTCAGGTCCAGAGCTTTATCGTACTCACCCGGTGGTCGGATGGTCATAAAGAGCATGGCGATGATTTCGAACAGTGTCGGAAGAACCAGCATGCAGATCAGAAGTCGATAGCTGCGACAGAAATGTAGGTATCGCTTGCGCAAAAGGAACCGGAGTATCTGGAAGGTGCTTTGTCGATGTTCGATTGGTTTCGTTTCCTGAGTTCCGTTGGCAGGTACAATTTCGGGCTCTGACTTTTCGACTGGAGGAGGTTCACGAGCGTGCACAGCGTTGAATATATTCAGGAGATTTTCATTCTTAAGATCGTAGCTCAGGATGAGGGTCTTTTCCTGGAACAGGTTCAGCTGGTCGAACAGGGGTTGTAAGCTGTGGAAGGAAGCGAATGATTTGATGATTATGAGTCTATCAAATTAACCGTTATGAGTCCGACAGGGTACCCGGGTACCTTTTCATATTTTATTCTATGCAATTCCAGTGTTCTTCCTCAAGCTAGAAATTCGAATTTAGTGACATATTAGAACATTATCGAGAATGGTTTTTTGATTAAGCTGGAAACGGGGGCCCCAGGATTTTTTTTGCGGTAATTGTTCATGGAAGTTCCCAGTGGTGCGGATTCAATTGGCAGCAAGTTTGTGCGAAGTCACCAGTCAGCCATCAATATTGTCCGAAAGAAATAAACGGGGAAGTTCAACAAGCCACAAGTTCCCATAGGAGTGGTGACAGCACACCAGCTTCAGGACATCCACAGATACTCAGTTTCCTTATCTTTACTTTTCTTAACGATGAGCGATGTCGGTTGCTAAGCATTGCTGTTAAAGGATCATGTTACAGACCTAGTAGTGGTTGATACGAAAGATAAGGATGAAGAATGTTCAGTGTGAATTGAAGCAATGACCGAAGCAAGAGATGCCGAGAATGTACCTATAATAATGGTAATGAAAGATCAGTATTGCTACTTGAAGAGTGAACTTATGCGTTGGAAGTTGGATCTTTTCAGGGATACAACAGCTATCCGTTATTCGGCTTCGCAGGCCGCGTAGTTTGGAATGCGGTGAGTAAAGGTTCCAGAGACTCGTCTGCCGACGTTCAGCGGTTAGATCAAAGAGTGGGTTACCTTTCGCGACACGTTCAGAAGTCTGATCCATGAAAACAATTAGCTAACAATCATAGACAGATTTACTTATCTGAAGTCTTATGGGTTGCTCTGCAGGATATCAGTTCGGTGAAGATGTCATCCGTGAGTTATGATGTGGCCTGGAGTATACTGGAGAATCGTTACGAAAACACGAAGCATATTGCCAAGGCCCACTTGGAATCGTTTTTGCAGCAGAGGCAATGAATGCCTACCTTACTTTGTTGCCTTGTTGGCTACAGTGTCATCTCGCCAATGCCGGGCGTATCGTAGAGCTCCATCTTGGTCGGTCTTGGGCGGCGTCCTTCCAGTTCCTCCGCACGTTCAGGGATCTCAAGCCCTCTTTCACTGCCAACGTATGCGTGGCCTTCCGCGAAGTCGGCATCCTCTTCCTGGCTCCCTGCTGATTATTGTTTTTGCAATTCTTTCTTCCGATATTCGTACCACACTCCATTTTCGCATATCCCGCCAAGTATTGTCCGCAGCACTTTACGCTTGAAGACTCCTATTTGCCTCCCTCAACGTCCATGCTTCGCCATAAAGATAAATAAAGAGCGACAGGGAGAATCAGTGTCTTGTATAAGGCGAATTTTTTTTGATGTTTGCAGGTTGCGGGTCCTAAGCTGGTTACGTAGACCGTAAAATGCCCTGTTGGTAGCTACAATACGCCTTTTTACCTCACGGGAATCATCATTGTAGCAAGTCACAAGTGTACCAAGATAAACGAATTCTTCGACCACTTCAAACACGTTAGCATCATGTACTACCTCGGAACCAACACCACTAAATCTGCCTCTCTCTATACCTGCGACCATGTACTTTAACTTGGCTGTGGTGATGACTAAGTCTATCCTCGCTGTCTCCCTCTTAAAAGGCACGATGGCCTCTTCCACTGTTCTAAAATCGATTCCAATTGCATCAATGTCGTCCGCAAAACCAAGGAGCATATGCGTCCTGGTGATGATAGTTCCTTTCCATTGCCTGCCAGCTCTCCTGAATAGCTCCTTCAAGACCAATACATATTGAGTAGCAAATTTGAAAGTGCGTCGCCTTGCTTCAATCCATCTAATGTCACAAATGAGTTTAAGATCTCATCTGTAATCCGAATACTTGATTTTGAACCATCCAATGTCGCACGAAACAGTTTTGCCGAAAAACCGGTTTCTGACATAATCTGCCACAGGTCATTTCTTTTCACTGAGTCGTATGCCGCCTTAAAATCACTGAACAGATGGCGGGTCTGCAAGTTGTACTCCCGGAATTCGTCTAGGATCATCCGCAGACTGAACATCTGATCCTTCGTTGATCGGCCCTCACGAAAACCAGCCTGGTATTCGCCGACGAAGGATTCCTCAAGCTAAACAGGATATGCGACAGTATTTTGTACGCCGAGTTCAGGAGAGATATCCCCCTGTAATTGGCACAACGTAACTCAGTGGACTCTTGTTGAGAATATAATTCTTGAAGACCCGCAGTTTTTTTGAACCAGCGTATGATTCGTTTGTCGAAGAGAGCCTTCATCGTTCAGCAGATCGGTGATTCGAATGACATAGCTTTCCGTCGATTTGCTGGGTTAGAAAGGCGGTTCCATTCGAATCCCGAGTTGAGGTTACGTTACACTGAGTTTATTCGTGAGTTTCAACAACTAGGTCACATGAAGGAGGTTATGAGTCAAACTGATGAGCATCTCGTATTGTACCTTCCACACTATGCAGTTTTGAAACCGGACAGCACAACGACCAAACTCCGAGTCGTGTTTGATGCATCTTGCAAGTCGTTATCTGGTGTTTCGTTGAATGACGCATTAAAGGGCCGGTCCTTTAATTCAAAAAGATCTATCGATCATAATCCGTCTCCGTCTTCATCCAGTCGCTATCGTTGTCGATATCGTAAAAATGTATGGGATGATACGGGTGCAGCCACTCGATCAACACCTCCAACGTATAGTATGGAGGGATTCAGTCAACGAACCAGTGCTTGAGTTAACGACGGTTACATATGGTACAGCATCCGACGAAATGTTTGCAGCGGTTGGTCGAAGATGGGTTGCAATCGTTTCCCCGCGCTGCTCGTGCACTGAAGAAAGATTTCTATGTCTACGATATACTAACTGGAGCAGATAACATAGAAGACGGTAGACAGTTAACGAAGGTGATGATCGAGTTAACGAAGTTTTACATTGCGGAAGTGGGATTCGAATTGCCCCGCACTTCTGGCTGATTTATCCCCCTCTATTGGATGATCGTGTGACACTTGAGTTGAATTTTTCGAGTTCCTAAGTCAAAACGCTAGGTTTGTTGTGGTAACCTAAATTCGAGAAATTCTGATTTCATTCGCCGATCTGGAGCAATATCACTGTGTTCACTAAACGAACGGTTTTTGCCGAAGCAGCTCGTTTGTTTGAACCACTTGGTCTAGTTGGACCAGTTGTTGTCATAGCAAAAATCTTTCTCGAAACGTTGTGGAAACAGCAATGTGTTTGGGATGACCCACTGCCGGGTGAAATGCCGCAAGCTGAACAAGCCTTTGATCCGAGAGAATACGCTGAACAAGAATTGTTCAAGCCAATATCCAGCAACATTGTGTGTTGGGTCAGTCCTTCTGGCAGACGCATAGGAGGAACCTCATTGCCTTGTCTTCGCTTTCCGTTTCTCGGTGGGTGACGTTTCGAGCAGATTTGATGTGGGTCGAGCTCCAAGGCTTCTGCGACGCTTCAGAGACCTACGGTGCCTGCCTATATTTACGCTATAAAGGAGGGGGGGGGCTAAGATATCTGTTCGATTGTTAGCAGCCAAGTCCAGAGTCGCGCCACTAGAGGATTTGAAGCGAAAGAAAAAGATGCAAACTAGACCATACTTCTGGATCGATTCGACGATTGGGTTGTACTGGTTTCCGTTACTACCATCCAGATGGCAATGGTTCATTGCAAATCGGATGTCGGAGATTCAGCATAATACTAATGTTAGTTCGTGGAATCTCGTGTCAGGTGTGGAGAACCCTGCTAACATTATCTCGCGCGGGATGACTCCGGCACAACTGCGGTATCAAAGAGTGTGAGGATCCGTTATGGGTGCTCCAAGATCGCAGTAGTTGGAAGGTAGATACGCCCGTCGAAGACATAGACCATTCATTGTTGGAGTAAAGGTTGACTGTACTGCCGGCGACGACAGATCCTCCGAGTAATATCTTTACACTGCGATCCTCGCTTTTCGCTTCGCACCAATATCGATATCTCACAAGCCTCCATTCGTTCGACCTCAGTCAACATCACCCCCTCACTCATTGTAATACATTATTATCTGAAGCATTACCACGCGGACTCGCAGCTCCTGCATGCGAGCGTTCGTGAAAAGTATTGACCTACTCGAATCAAACGTTTGGTTAACACAGTTATCTGCCAATGCGTATCGCGTTTTCTAGCTGATGGCCGATTTGCCATCTGAAGGAGTTACTCTTGCACCTTCGTTTCTGAAAGTAGGCGTCAACTATTGCAGGCCGTTTCAGGAAATTTACCCCATCCGAAGGACTACTTCCAGAAAAAACTGTCGCGATTTTCGCTGTTCTCCTAGAGCACGTTGAAGACCTAACGAGTGCAGCGTTCCTCGCTTCCTTTAAGCGATTCGCCGTGGAAGAAATGGTCTACGCAATATCTGTTCGATCTTCACAACCGAACAAAATGGACTCGCCAACGGGACAATATCTTTGTAGGCATCATGGTTCCAATAAAGAAGAACAACCTACAACCACTGAAATGGCGACTGCGCCGAGTTTCCAACATCGTTCGGGGTTCCAACGGCAACCTTGGTACCAAGCATCGTCAACGATTAATTGCAAGCCCCCACTGGGCTGCATTAGACAGCTACGATACTTTGTAGCCGTGAATACCAGGGGGCGAACCACAAGTTCTGTTCAACCCAAGTCAAGTCTATCAATGATTGCTACTGTTTTGCTTTGCTTCATTAGGGTTGTGAACACCAATCCACATCCACTATCCTGGATAGTGTCAACCTAAGAAGTCTCGCGAACTAGTTTCATCATCTAACTGCAACAAAATCAATTACAAAGCCCCCATGGTGGCAATTGTCGGCAGCGTGCGCTGCATCCTAGAGAGTATTCTACGGGGGCTGACCCTTAAGTTACGCTATTCCGCCATGTTTGTTTTCTAGATTCCAACTAATTTATATTCTGCAACAGATTTTATGTGTCATCCAGCGTAAGCTAGTCAATCGTTCGTGGGCTTTATTATTGCTTCGTAGAATCGTCATCCTTCGCCATATTTCAGCTTCAACGGCCTCTGAATGGAAGCTACTTCCATTATCTAGCCAGCGAGCCAACGTTAGGTTACGTGTACTCTGTTCACGCTCAAGTTCCGGTCTATTCTTCCACAGGTCCTACCAGTCAACAACAGTGCATGAATTCATCGAAGACTTGTTTGTTTCTGTTGAGTAAACTCAAGGCCACTGTCTAGCCTGCGTTTCAATAGTAGCGGTTCTCGCGGAAGACAAGGCCTCCGTTCTAATGACTATCGCCATAGTCAGACGCCGGATCATAGCGGTTCTAACATCACACTACAGCAATCCATCATCGACGTAACGTTCTGCAGCGCGTCGCTGATGGATAACATGAATTGGCGAGTTTGTCAGTAGTACACACATAGCGACCACCAGGCGATCCACTACACCATTGGTCGTCGGAATTACATTGTAACGGGGAGAGTGAGGACTGGCGAGCAGAAGTGGAAAATAAAGGACTTTGACAACGACCTTTTTGTGGAAACACTTCGTACCAGGGGGTGGGCGTAGCGTAGTTGGTAAATCGATTGCCTTGTACGCAGCGCACCTGGGTTGGAGTCCCGACCCCGCACATAGGGTTAGAAATTTTTCATAAGAGATTTTTCTAACCCGAAGAGGCGAATGACCTTAAGGTGAAAACCTGTATAATCGAAATAAAAAAAAATTTCGAATGCTGATGAGCTATCAAAAACATTAGCGAGAGCGTGTGACGTAACAATGCCGAGGAAAATTAAGCTAAAGGGCTGAAAGCGAAGAAAGCTCCCGGTTCCCTAATGTGGCACTGAAGAACGATCCTGGTGTTTCCGGACATGTTCAGTATAGTTCCACCGAAATGCTTGGATGAATAAAAGTAGCATTCATGGCAGATGGAAGACCTAGAAGCTGGTGTTACTGCCAAAACCAGGGAAGCCACCAGGAGATCCAGCGTCGTATCGGCCTGTAGGCCTGCTAGACACTCTTGGTAAACTTCTGAAAAGGGTTCAACAGGTTGCTAAACTACGTTGAAAGTGAGAACGGACTATCGCAAAGGCAGTTCGGATTCCGGAAAGGGATCTCGGTGGATGCCATCCGCACAGTCATCGCGAGCGCGGAGGAACCATCACAGCAAAAGAGAAGGGGTAATCGCTCCTGCGCCGTGGTTACGATCGACGAGAAGAACGTGCAAGGTTCTGAGAAGTTATTTTCAGAACCAAGTGCTGGTCTACGAGACGAGCAAAAGGGCACAGGTTGATTAGGGTAACGGCGAGAGTACCACAGGGCACCTTATTCGGCACAACGCTCTGGAATATAATGTACAACGGTGTATTAACACTGCAACGGCCTAGAGGAGTCGAAACCTTCGGATTTGAAGATGACGTTGTCCAAAAGATAACTGGCGAGACCCCCGAGGCAGTGGAGATGTTGATGGCAGAGACAATAGGTATTGTGGAAACCTGGATGGCTGATGTCAAGTTGCAGTTGGCTCACCACAAGACGGGGGTAGTGTTGGTCAGCAACCGTAAAAAAATCCAGCGTGTCGTGATCAACGGCGGCGGACACTCAATCTCATCCATGCGTATGCTGAGATATCTGGGTGTTATAGTCGATGATCGGTTAAATTACAACAGCCATGTTGACTATGTATGTGAGAAGGCTGCGAGGATAATATTGGGGAAGCAAGATGCAGGACAAGACGACTCCTAGCGGATGTCTCATTCTCAATACTGAGGTATGGTGTACCGGCCTGGGCTGCTGCACTGAACTCAACACGGAACCGGACAAAGTTGAAAAGCACGTTTCGCTTAATGGCTGTTTGTGTCGCAAGCGCATACAGAACTATATGGTCGGAGGTCGTTGCGTCATTGCCGAAATGATTCCCACTAACTGCATCACTCTGGCTGAGGACGTGGATTGCTACCAGCGGTGGAATACACGAAGCGCAAAGAGACTGGTCAGAGCGGACTCGTTGGCTAAGTGGCAGCAAGCGTGGGACAACGCGGAGAAAGGAAGGTGGACTCACCGATCCATCCCAAATGTGTCGGTGTGTAGGAAGCATGGCGAGGTGTACTTTCATTTGATGCAGTTTTTGTCCAGGCACGGATGTTTCCGGAAGTACCTGCATCAATTTGGACATGCTTCGTCACCCCTTTGCCCGGAGTGCCTAAACGTGTAGAGACACAGGAACACGTAGTCTTGGAATGCCCTAGGTTCGAAGAAGTTCGAAGGGGTTTGTCTAGTGTACCGGATAGATCATGTGTAGGCTAGATCCACCTCCGTGGATTGGAGCGAGTAGATCGCGTCGAATAGCGAGCAGTGGCCATTGAGGCGCCAGTGAACCGGAAGTTATGCTCCATCTGGAGCTTCTGGACAGACCTCAGCACCTACTGGCGGGCCCGTTGAGTAGGCTACGTCCACCGACGGGAACTAGATCGAGTAGATCGGGACGACGCGGGGGAGCTAAATGGTTTACGGAAACGAATCGGGAGAAATCTACCGTCGGGGAATTCACAGTAGGGCAGATTCACCGCTGTGGACTATCCGACTATATCGTGACAAAATGGGAGCTAATTGGCTCACAAAACAAACACCGGTACCGAGAGAAATTCCGCTGCCGGGGAACTCTCAGTCGGAGTAGGGTAGTTCACCGCCGGATAATATTTGAGTCGTTGGAGCGGGTATCGGTGTCGGGAGAAATTACTCCGTCGGTGAGTAGGGTAATGTCACCGGAGGGGACTATCCGAGTAGATCGTGGTAAGGCCGGGAGCTGAATGACTCACGGAAACAGAAGCTAAATGGCTCATGGAATCAGCATCTAAGCGGCTCACGGGGACGAGAGATAAATGGTGACGTAATAGATGGAGACAAGAAGCACGAGAAGAGTCGAGAGTTAAACCAAAGTTCAAAGGTCGAGCCATTTCATGAATGAAGTGAGGCTCCGAGATATAGCAAAAGAAAGAGGTGCGACGAAAGAACAACGTCCCCCCACCACGAATTAATACCCTGTTGTGGTTCCGTGGGGAAGAAGAGTGATAAAAGAGAAAGAAGTGTTTCTAGTGGTTAGGCACGAATGTGAATCGAAGTGCCGGGATTTTGAAGCCTTTTAAGACTTACAATAAAAAAACTACATTAAGCCACAAGTCTTAAGTGGTGAGCAGGGTTCTAGCAACAAAGTAACCCGGGTTGGTACTTTCCTGGTTTTCGAAATCTGAGCATGTCACCCCAAAACTCATCCAGTTTGCGCAGGTACTTTGCTGGAAGCCCCGAGCAGAGTTAACAAAGGTTCACGACAGCCGCAGCAGTTGATCCAGTAGCAGCAGTAGCAGTAGAAGTGGTAGAGCCAGCGGAGTCGTTCGGGTCTTGTTTTATCGACGCCGGCTGCATAGCAGTTGGCAAAGTCGAATTTAAGTCTCCCGTACATGACGTCGATGGTCCACCATAACAGCACCAAACAGCATACTTTAGAGAGGGGAAGGAGTCTGTGTGACTAGAAAGGCTTTCGATTGAAATTTAGGTGATTTCAAGGAGGCCGGTATGTTCGGAAACCAATAATTTTACCCCACAGCAACACTGTCGATCTCCCTCAGCCTATTGATATAAATCTAACCGTCGCTTGCGAACAGCTCTCTGATCTGTCGCTCCATTTGATCTGCTCTCAGCAACTGGATTTCATCAGCTGGGGCAGCTGTGCCCAGGCAGCAACTCAACTGTGCCCGTGAACGAAGACAGTTTGATTTTTATATCCGTGTTTTTATCCGAAATTCGCTTAACACCGGATGTTTTTGTTGGACACACAACGGTTAATACAACTATGGAAAAAATTCGAACTTACTCTACATCGGACGGACTAGCTTCTTTGTAGTTGAGTCTGTACTGCAATTTATTTCCGGGAAGTTTCGTTACTTCGTACCGCAGCTTAGCTTGCTTGTTGATGATTTCATTGAGTTCGGCGATAAGCCCGGCACGCTCGCTCTCTGTTAGCGCTTTTAGCGTTATATCCACGTACAACGTATTCGTAAATTGATTCTTTAGTTCCTCGTGGCTTTGTTCCAGAATAGCCTTTCCCTGTAATCAATCATAGCGCATGGTTGGTAAAAAAAACCTCTTCGTATCAATTAGCATCTTACATCATCCAGAACGACAACTTTATCGCTCAAACATTCCGCTTCGTCAAGGTGATGCGTTGCCAGAATGACCGCACGATCTTTGCGCAGCGTCTGAATCAGCTCCCAAATGTTCTTTCTGGCCTTGGTATCGACACTACTGCACGGTTCGTCGAGTATAACCAAGTTCGGCGATCCGAGGAATGCGATCGCAATGCACAGCCTTCGTTTGAAGCCTCCGGACAGTTCGGACGCGTGGTAGTTTTTGTACTTACCCATCTTGAGGTTATCTAGAGTTCGCTGAACTTCGGTTTCAAACCCTTTGGTTAGTTTGATGCGTGCGTACAGCTGTAGATGCTCTTTGGTGGTGAGGTTAGGAATGAGGATATTGTTTTGCGAACATAATCCGATTTTTTCCGCATTGTTCCGTAGACCGGATATGAGATCGTAGTCCAGTGGAAGATGAACGTCGCCAACTGCTGGCAGAATCTGACCGGTTAGAAGTTTTCTGCGTAAAAGAAAAAGAATTAGAAACTTGAACTCTTTAGAGGGACAGATAATATTTACATAATTGTGCTCTTTCCAGCGCCGTTGCGACCGAGGAGACATGTAACCTCGCTCCTTTTGAAGGTTACCGAAACGTTATCCAAAGCCTTTTTATCGTTTTCGTAAATCACGTCAACGTTTCGTAATTCCGCTCCAACGTTTTTATCCAGTTTTGCTCTGACAACCTGGTTGAAGGTTGTATCCTCTGGAATGCAGATCAAAATTAGTGAACGACTATAGAATTGCGGCTAACATCCTCCTACCATGAGTCATCTTTTCATAAAACAGTCCAATGAGGAAATAAACTACAGTATCCAATACCATCATCACTATTCCAAACATGAGATCATTCTCCTCCATTGAACCACTGAATGCGGAGACAAAATCGGCACCACGATACTGCAGTTCCATTCGCATTATGTACCTCCAAGCGTAACAGAAGCCCGTCGAAAATGATAAACTCTATGATGAACAGAAATTAGTACGGTAATCTACGAATGTGTAACTTGGCAGCAACCATCAACTTACCGCCACAAATTGCCACCCAGAATTAAGAACAGCCCCTAGTGAGATTATTATGATGTACGGTAGGAATGTCGCGAGGAACAAAATTACTGTCGAAACGGATCCGATACTAGCGGAAGCAAAAAACATTGAACACATGTAGCAGAAAGCCATTAGACAAAGGCCGAATACTAGCAGGTACACGAACAAGAATATTTTACTGGAATGTACTAGAATTCCACCGCCATAAAGAATGATCAGGCATAGTACGAATACAATGCATAGTTCTATTAATGTAGTTATCGCCCATGACATAGAGTCGGAGTTGGACTTGAGACCCATTGATCGCATAATCTGGAAAAAAGGTTCGTTAACTCCATGTACTAGTCACATACGTATCGTTAACTGTATTACCATAATATTACCACTTTCCTTCATCCAGATCTTCTGCCGTACTGACGATGACACGTGCACGATTAGGGCAATGAAGAAGCACATCTGAATCGATTGAGTCAGGTACAGACCTTTCTTGAAGCTACAAAAAACCTAAATTACAATCTATTTCCTTAAAAAAAACTCGAAAACCACCTACTTGTCCTTCACGTATTTCGGATATGGGAATTCTTTAGTGTAGAACTTTTCTTTAGAAACGTTATAGACGATTTCCTGGTTCGTCTTTCCAGACCCACCACCCAGCAAGAGACTCATAAAGTTGAACTGTGGTGCCCGCTTACGGCGACTAGGAGTCGCTTCCGTAGTAGACGACGAATCGTTTGAATCAAACGCTTCCTCACCGGCTACCTCATCGTCTACCTCATCCTCCTCTTCGTCGTCGTCGTCGTTAAAATCTAAAAAGTCATCGAGGGCCGATTTGTTGCTGAATTTGTTCAGATCCGACTGAGAAATGGTTACTTTTTTGCTCAGGTTAGCGAACAGCGAGTCCAGTTCCTCCGTAGTACTGTTCGATGCAGCTGTTGTGCTTTCTTCGACGTCGTCGTCGTCATCATCAGCTTCCTCATCGACTGCTTCACCACCACCAAGTGCAAGACCTAAATCAGCAGCCAAACCCGCAACCATGCTTGTTTCGGCTTCGACCTTCTCTTTCTTTAGTGCTTTGATTATTCCCATATCTACTGCATGCTGAATTTGGATAAACCCACGATGGTACCTCATATCTAGCTCGAAACTAGCCTCCGGTCCGGGAAACCAGAATCGGTTTCGGTTCTCCTCCGTCACCGGAGTATCGTCCGTTCGCATCCGAATCTTGTACAATATGTCATTTTGATTCGTTCCATTTTCAAAAACCAATCCAGCGAAAAATAACTTCTTCTGATTCAATTTGAATGCTTCCTCCTCTAGGGCAGCTTCCGTTGCAACCGGTACGAAGCGATCAGTAGAGAAGCATTCGAAAATGCTTGCTATCGTGTTCAGTATAGTAGCAACCGTTTCTTCATTCATGATTCCATTCAACAGAGACTCAATCAGCTCAATGTTGACGTTTCCGCCGGTGATCAACTGCACAATCGGAGACTTTGCTAGTTCGATCAGATTCTGGAAGCTCGCTCGGAACGATTCGTCCGTGTGCAGCAGACCAACTGTAGTGTTCAACCCTTTGAAGAAGTCCCGCAGACGACCCATGTCAACGAAGGTTTGATTGGCCTAAATTTCAAAAAATAATATGAACGAACTTGTGAATAACATAATAAAACTTACGAATTTAACGATTTCATCATTTCTCTCGCTGGACGGTCCGTACAGAATCTTGCCCTGCAGAATCGGCTTCAACGTTTTCCAGGTTATCTTCCCGTTGTTACTGTTGGTAACATCAAGGTACAGCTGTTTACAGTATGGCGTCGGCATTGCCGCCAGCTCGTCCGGATCTGCCCCGTTGAAGTCCTGCGAGTACAGTACGTTGTTGATGAACCGAATGTTATCACTTCGGGGGAATGCTTTGCCGCACAATATTTTGCCGGAGTTGGAAAACATCTGATTGTCGGCGAACAGTTTTTCGATGTTGAAGCTCTCTCCGACGATCGCTTGGATCTCGGGGAACATGTTGACTAGCTTATCGGCGTTCGCTGGAAGCAAAAGCCAACATAAGTTCACAAGTTCTGAAAATTATTTGTAAACCAACTTACTTTCAATCTCCTTGAAACGCGGATTAGTAACGATAGCGGTGACCGTTCCTATTAGATTCCTTTCCCGAGCTAAATTCACCACCGGATCGTAGATTTGCGGGGTATCCAGGAAAATCTGAATAATGTCCAGTAGGGGTGTTACGGGGGCCCGCTCGAAGAGGCTGACTTCCTCGAACTTCTGCGGACTACTGCACTCGTTTTCGATGGTACAGACGTACGACTGGAAGAACGGGAGGATTCCATTACTCTGCAGCTGCCGGGTCGGGAACTGACAGTCGCCGATCTCTTCCGCTTGGAACCGATTCCGCAGAATGTACAACGATAGGAATACCAAACAGGGCCACGCGTACTGGACGATGGTCATCCACTGGAATGAGACAGTATTTAGGTTTGGGTATAATAGCTCTGGAACTTCTATAGGATTCAGAAATGGTCGATGGTTATTTTTTTTCTGATAAGACTCGGACGGAACCCGACAATTTCAAATTTGGTGAACCCGAATTCGAACCGGGAAATTTTGAATGTGAAGAACTTGGACTCGACGCATATTGAATTACTGTTTTTACCTAATTATGGTTAGTGAAATTCAACTGTGATAAGATAAACTTGAACAAAAAATTGCTTGATATCTCTTGGGTGTATTAACATCTAATTACTATTGATAGAGTTGACCGAGTTTTATGTTTTATGTGGCTAATGAATTGGATATTTTTCTAGGTCATATCTATGGAGTCGGGGACACCACAGTTTATAAATACATGAGTTATTCTGGATTGTGTTAGAGTAAATGTAACCACCGTTGTCAAGCATAAATACACACGGCAAAGGGGCAAGGGTCCAGGGATTTTAAGAACCCCGCACTTAGCATAGATTTAAAATCATACTAACTGTCTGCATTGCACAGTGGTCCAGAATGCAAATTTAGCAGGAATTTTAACTTTTTGCTAAAATTAAATGATTTAGTCTTGCAACATGTTTGCAAGGCCCTTCTTTTTGTTTAAACCGATGCTAGGGTGGTTCTAAATTTAGCAATATTTACAATAGAACTTTTTAACGGTTTGAGATAGAGCTTTACTGTCTTCGATCAAGTTGTAGAGCAACACATTTTAGACAAATTTGCTGAAGACAAGCCAGCTCTAGCTTTTATATTTTCCATTATACGATTCAAATGTAAGCTTTAGGGTGTTCCTTAAAAAACAGTTTTATTTCTATAACTTTTGAAGTTTTTATTTTACGCTAAAGCACCCTTTAGACAACTTAAAGATTATTTTAGGGCACATAATTTGCTTTAAAACACCAGCTACTTAATTTTTTTCGTTTTGAAGTTATAAGAATTTTTATATAAAAAATATAACTTTTTCAAATAGAATTTTCTTCGATTCGGGCACTCAACATTGAATACTGTTGCTTTCATATGAAATAGCATGCTTTGTAGTATAGATCACCAAAAAATGGCAAATGCGATATTTTTTTATATCTTGCAATATTTACTCAAAAAATTGTTTATTTTTAGTAAAAAGTATATATAACTTTGTAACGAGCGAAGCTAGAGGTTCAATATATTAGGACGAAATGCTCTTGTTCAAAATAACTGAAAGTATTTCTAAAGTGATCTTAATGAAAAATCAAAACTGCAAAAGTTATACAAAGAAAACCATTTTTTAAGAAACACCCTAAATTTTTTTGGTAAATTTCTTATAAAATGAAAAGTATACGACATAGAGTTTCAGTGTCTTCGACAAAGTTTTTTCAAAATTTCATTATCTTCAATTTTGTGGTAGACTGCGAAACTCTATCTAGAACCATTAAAAAGTAATTTTTTTTATTTTAAAATATTTAGAACCACCCTACCCACTATTTAAAATAGTAGAAAAGTATTATAAAGTGCAATATTTTATCATGAAAACGAAACTACATTTTTTATATTGTTCACCGTGAAAGTAATTGGAACATATTACAAAGAGTCAATTCATGAAAAACCAAATTTTTAATATAACTTTTTCAGTTTTCATTTTTTTACAACCTATCCTTCAGATGTTTTTCAGAGTTGTTAAAGACGAACATTTTCTTCTAATACATCAAAACTCTAGCTTTTATTGTTCAGAAGATATAAGCACTTAATATTTCAAACATAGATTTTTTAATCAATTTTATGAAATTTTAAAAAATATCGTGTTCGCCATTTTTTGCTCAATTATAACTCTAATCATGACCTGGTTTATAGTTGAAAAAGAATTATGTTTTATTTGCCCCAAATGAGTGATATTGTTATTCAAAACAACCCCATTTTTGGCGAAAAAGTGCTCATAACTTTTCAACGCAAATAACTAGATATATAGTGCCATGAAACAAATTATTCGCCTTGAAACAATTTTAAAGTTGTCTGAAGACTACTTCAGTTTTTAATGAATACAGCAAAAGTTATTGGAATAAAACTGTATTTCGAAGAAACACCCTAAGCTCCGACTTTAAATTTATTGTAAAATAAAAAGTATGATAGATAGTGCTTACATGTCTTCAGCAAACTTTTCCAAAATTTGTCGTTCTACAACTTCGCTGAAGGTCGTTTGGCTCTAGGTAGAATGATTAAAAAGTTAATTTTTTGATCTTGGTAAACAAACTGTGTGAACTTTTTCTCCCGTCGCCCTTGAAACATCTTTCGCATATGACAATTTTCGAAAGTTTGTCGTTAATCCATAAATTTTTGTGATTATTATTTTTCACGCATTTAACAATGCGGGATTGACTTCGATTGTTTATTTCTGACAGCATAGCATCTAACTGATAGGCGCTGCGACATTTACGGTGCAAAGGTTTCCACGAAATTCAGAAGTGATCGCAGCTCATTTTTATCGTTGAGGGAGAAAAACAGTCCAGTACCATTGTGTGTGTTGTTTACATTGCAATACAAATATTACTACCTAATACCTTAAGACTAAATGATGGTGCTCACTAACTAGTATAAGCGTCGCTGGTTTGTATGCTGATGATTCCAAAAAATCATGAATCATTTAAAAATAATGCATCGGAATAAAGATGCATTATTTTTAAAACAAAACAACACTAAACCCCCAGAAAGTCTTAAAAAATGAATTATCCAAAATAGAAAAATCTGAACAAGAAAATTTTCGCTGTGAACAAGTTTACGCTTTTTTAGAAATTGCTCTTGAATAAAGTTTGAACCGCCATTTTAGACCCACAGACCCAAAACAAGTGGTTTCAATGATTTGTATAGGAGCTGTCAAGTTGTTCCCCCTCTGTGTATTTTATACAGCAAAAATATCTGAGAACGAGTTACAGGGAATGAATACTTCTGTCTGAAAAAATATACACTGAAAAAAATGTTGTGCCATTTTTCAAAAAAACAAAAATTTATGATAAAAATTTAAATCGCGAAAAAACCCATTTTTTTAATTTTTTTTATATTTTGTTACCAAAAACCTAAAGAGAAAAAGAAACATTTTGAATGTGATTGCATGATGGAGAAAAAATCGGTAAAAAAGTTTTCCTAACAATAACTTCGTACATGTTTTTAAATTTCATACTAATAAACATACAAAATTGTAATTCTATTACAGAATATAATTCTAAGCACCATTTAAAATCAAAATGCATTTAACAAAAATCTTCCAAAATGCGATAGTTTTCGAGATATTTGAAATTTTGCTCCTTCAAAAATAATTAATTCGTGTAATTATGCTCTTTTTAAAAGTTATTCGCGTTACCCCGTCAAAAAATGTCAAAAATTTATCGTTTATCGTTTTAAAGACGTAAAAGCAACTTTTTAGTGTATTTGGATCCTGGAGAAGCTTTCAATAAAAAGTTTTCCTAACAACAACTTTTGACATTTTTTTTATAATTCTTACTATTTGCAGTCAAAATACAATTTTCTTTTTGAATATGATTCTAAACGCCATTTTAAATCGAAATGCTCTTAACAAAAAATTTCTAAAATGTAGTAGTTCTCGAGATATTTTAACTTTTGTTTTAACAACACAATTATTTTGTTTTATTACGACCTTTTCATAAGTTAGTCGCGTTTCTCCATCAACAATAATAGGTTTTTCAAAAGTGTTTCCTGCAACTTTCTCTTTGACATCAAGGCGATATTGTGAAACATTTTAAAGTTACATGAAAACAACCAACATATGATTCAGCTAGGGTGATGAGCCTATTTTCACCATACTAAGCAAGGTGCCGCACTAATTCGGTAATTTCTTGCCTTACAATCAATGGAATGCGTAAAAATTGACATCAACCGCTTTGCTTCGTTGTTAAGAACCAATATAATAACACAAATGCGTTGAAAACAGTAAAATTCTCGTATTTGAGCACAATAAAAACCCGAATCGAGTGCCCCTATTGTTGCGCTACCATTTGACTCAATGCGTTGAACAAAGATGGCAGATACTGCTCTAACCAACGGCTTCAAACGGGTAGGGTGATAATAGAAACATGGCGCAAATAGGCTCATCACCCTATATAGTTTAATCAACAGACCCTATGGTTGAAATATATTTTGGTTGCTTTCATGTAACTTTCAAATGGTTTACAATATCGCCTTGATGTCAAAGAGAAAGTTGCACGAAAGTTTACGGGCCTTTTGAAAAACCTATTATTGTTGATGGAGAAACGCGACTAACTTATGAAAAGGTCGTAATAAAACAAAATAATTGTGTTGTTAAAACAAAAGTTAAAATATCTCGAGAACTACTACATTTTAGAAAATTTTTGTTAAGAGCATTTCGATTTAAAATAACGTTTAGAATCATATTCAAAAAGAAAATTGTATTTTTGACTACAAATAGTAAGAATTATAAAAAAATGTCAAAAGTTGTTGTTAGGAAAACTTTTTTATTGAAAGCTTCTCCATGATCCAAATAAACTAAAAAGGTTGCTTTTACGTCTTTAAAACGATAAACATTAAATTTTTGACATATTTTGATGGGGTAACGCGAATAACTTTTAAAAAGAGCATAATTACACGAATTAATTGTTTTTGAAGTAACAAAATTTCAAATATCTCGAAAACTATCGCATTTTGGAAGATTTTTGTTAAATGCATTTTGATTTTAAATGGTGCTTAGATTTATATTCTGTAATAAAATTACAATTTTGTATGTCAATTAGTATGAAATTTAAAAACATGTACGAAGTTATTGTTAAAAAAACTTTTTTACCGATTTTTTCTCCATCATGCAATCACAATCAAAATGTTTCTTTTCTCTTTAGGTTTTTGGTAACAAAATATAAAAAATTTTAAAAATGGGTTTTTTCGCAATTTAAATTTTTATCATAAATTTTTGATTTTTTTGAAAAATGACAACATTTTTTTCAGTGTATATTTTTTTTCGGACAGAAGTATTCATTCCCTGTAACTAGTTTTGTTGTATAAAATACAGTAATCGAACAAAAAAAAAATTGAAATTCATACACGTATAAACGTTTACGCCCTTTTGAAAAATTACTCTTGTATCAAAATATTCCAATTGCCAGAGAATATCATGGAGATTCATACAGCGAACACATCTGCAAAGTTTCGTTCGAATCGACGATGGTCATATTTTGCGGTCGGCCGGTTTCTCATGGAATCCCTCAATATCCCCTGCATTAACGTGATATACAAAGTTTTACTTTGGAGTGAATTCCAAAAATAAAAATATTTGATGATTATATTTGCACTGTAAATAGTACCGCCAACTTGCCCCGCGTGCGTCACCGCCAACTTACTTCAACCGCATATTTTACAAAAAAAAACTATTTAAAAAATAACTTTAGATCATGGTTAGATTTAATATCTATACGGATACTGAAAGCTCTTTTTACGCACTGTAGAAAAATAAAATCAATTGGGAAATAGATTTATTATCACCCTAAATAACAAAGTGCTTAAAATTTAAAAAAATTACTTGGTATGCTCGAAAACACAATATCGTCCACAACTTTTACAAAACAAAATGTTTTTTAGCAAAAACACATTGGATAATGGATTTCACATAACTTGAGGTACATAATGAGAGGCAGCGCTGTCTGTCTAATGGAAACAAAGCCAAAGGGGTTCCACCAACTTACCCCAACCACCAACTAGCCCCTGGCACCCCTAATATTTAATTAACTTAATCAACATGAGTTCAATGTTATCTTCATGTGATTATATTGGTGAAAGGGGTTTGGAAGCGGAGCTGGTGGGGGTTTAGTAGAGTGGGAGTGGAGGATGTGTCAGAAATCCTTCATCTTATTTCGTTATACGGGGTGGATGAAGAAAATGCGGATGTGAGGGTGGTCCAAAGGGAGAGGAGTAATGAAGGAGCGAGGTGTGAGGGCAAGGGTGGGAAGGGAGGTGTGCTGAATGGCGACACAATACTCAACCGCAAATGTTGCCTTTCATTTGAGACTTGGTTTGAGAACATCGGTTCAGTCATTACCGAAGAACCGATGTGGCTTAAATTGTGGGATATGCCCGGAATCGTCGATAGTGGACAATAAATCCAAAGAATTTTTGATTGGCAATCAGTGATCTAGACATGCGAATCGAAGTAATTTGGTGACCTTTTCAATAGTTTTCAGCCTTCTCGGTGTTACGATTGTACCGATTTATATGGGAAATTCCAGTGTAATCTTACTAACCAACCTGTAACTCCGGAACCAACAGTCAGAACCGAATGAAATTCAGCAGCAGTCAATGGCATTACTGTATCTTTCATTTGAAATCAAGTTTGTAAAAATCGATAGAGAATTCGCTGGGTAATATGTGTGATATTTGCTTAGGAACTTTGCGAGTTCCCCGGAGGCATCATGAACCGTGATAGGTGGCCAATGTGGTCAAAGCTGCTTTGATTTATCATTAGTAATCCAGACCCGCCAACTAGAGTAATGTTGAACCCATTTTAATATGTTTTAAGTAATTTGGGCATCATGGTTGTTTCAGTTTTTATGGTAATTTGCTGTGTGACCGCACTCTTCAACCCGTAACTCCGGAACCGGAAGTCGGATCAACTAAAAATTCAATAGCAGCTTATGGGAGCGTTATACCTCTCAGATGAAACTACGTTTATGAAAATCGGTTCCCCCATCTATGAGAAAATTGTGTGATTTTAAATGACACACACAACATTTGCCGATCTCGACGAACTGAATCGAATGGTATATGACACTCGACCCTCCGGGCCTCGGTTGAAAAGTCGATTTTTTCAGTGATTGCATAGCCTTTATATGAGAAAGGCAAAAAAGGTAAGAATTTCCTAAAATGTCTCTCAAACAACTTAAATTTGCAGTTATAGGTCACCATAGACGGTTCCGGAAGCGCCCGGGAAAAACGGCCACCTTTCAAAATTAACGAACTTACATCAGTTTCCCGGAAATGGTTGGGCCGGTTTTCACAAACTTAGTTCCAAATGATAGCTATAACATCCCCACAGATGTCTATGTACCGATCGCTTATATGGTTCCGGTCACATATGAAATTCCCATGTAAGCCGGATCTCAAAATTTTTTTTCAAAGGGGGGATCCCATGAAATTTCAGAAATCAAATTGGTATTTTTGATGCCAAACATCTTTAAAATGCATGAAACGTCGAGATTTTATGTTATCTCGAATTTTTTTTTCATGAAAATTGACTTTTCGGGGCTTCGCTGATTTCGCACCTTTTTGCCTTTCTCATATGGAAAGGTTATGCAATCTCTGAAAACACCCAACTAATCCCGGCCCGGAGGGCCGAGTGTCTTATCCCATTCGACTCAGTTCGTCGAGATCGGAAAAAGTCTGTATGTGTGTATGTGCGTATGTGTCATAAAATGTCACTCATTTTTCTCAGAGAGGGCTGGACCGATTTGCCCAAACTTAGTCTCAAATGAAAGGTACAACCTTCTCATCGGCTGCTATTGAATTTTTTGTTGATCGGAATTCCGGTTCCGGAATTACGGGTTTAAGAGTGCGGCCACACAGAAATTTCTCATATAAACTAAGTCTTTCAAGTGCATGAAACGTCGAGATTTGAGGCAAAATCGAAAAAAAAATTGATGAAAATGCACTTTTTTGGATTTTGGCACATTTTTGCCTTTCTCATATAGAAAGGTTATGCAATCACTCTGAAAACCGTCAACCTGATCCCGGCCATTTTTTTTGACTGACATAAGGTTTCTGGATTTTTAACAGGGGCGTAGTTGAGGGTATAAGAAGAGGGGTTACCCCCCTCTACTGTTCACTCCCCTTTCCATTTAAAATACCCTTAAATCATTCCACCACCACCACCCCATCCAGCCCGTGTACCCCCTCCCCCTTCCTCTCAACCCTATCATCTTTAAACCACCACTATATCCCAAAACATACCAAATTAAGCTGGAGAGTCGTTCGCCCTCCTCACACACACCCCCGCATGACAAAATGAGTTAGCAAGCAGATAACATTGAACTAATGCTGATTAGGCTAATTAAGTATGATATTTTTTTGTTTCAAGTGTTTCACCATCGACACGTAGCTCATCAAGTTCGTGGCTGGCAAGCCATTGTGTAATTCAACAATTATGTTGAACATAACCAGCCACCGAGCCATAGTTTAGAGAAATGAGAAAGGCACAATTGCACCGCTAGGTGGATTAAAACAGGTTTTTTTTATTCGGAATAACGTGACAATATGAACTGGATCATAAAAATGTGACTTGTTCTGTGAATTAAATCACGCACACCATTTGGGATTCTCAGCGCAGTTTTCTTTTTATATCCAGACATCACCATTAGCATTATCAAACGAATAACGATGTTCGAGGTCCTAATAGTTTTTTATATATAATGCTCGTGTCTATTACTATGGTCGCTAGCAGCTGGACATTTCATAAAACAGTGCATGTAGTAAAAACGATTCCACGAATAGTTCTCCAAATTTTGTGAAAGAGTTCATGGGTAAATTTCATTATCATGTTGCATGAAATTGTACATGATTAGCGATATCTTCTAAATATCACCAGTACGCAAAGTAGATTGCAAATCATGTACTAGGGATATACACGAATACATGAATAATCTTTAATTATTTCTTGAACTATTTCACAAAAATGAACTTGAGTTGTGACTTATACTAGATATCATGAACCAGTTCACGAATACATGAATTATATTTCATGATTTCGTGAACTATTTCACGAGCACGGATATTGGATCGTACCTAATATATTAGAGATCATGAACTAGTTCACGAGAATTTAATGGATTCATGAATACAATTTTGAATTTCGCGTAATAGTTCGCGAGAACATATACAGAATATTTTGATTTTGTGAACTAAGGCTCCTATATCTATGAAAATCATCATGAGTCAACCTTTGGTTTTATGAATGATGTTCATAAAGTTGGGAACTAGTTCGCGTACTGAAAATCGCATTAGAAATGACTTTGCGGAAACCGTGATGTAAGTTCACAAAGCAAAAACAAATAGTTCCACTAAAATAAGCGTTATGTGGGCGTTACTGAAGGAAAATTGAACATAATTACCTTCAAAGGAACTTATCATATTTTTGTTATAACTGCGTTAATTGTGAAATCTGTGCAAAAAACCGCATTAAAAGGCGAAAAACTTGTAAAAAGTCGTGTAAAAAAATTGTACAAAAACATGTGAAAATAAACCTTAGGGTAGGGAAAGTTCACAGAGAAACCCGATGCACCGTATCCGTTGATTCACATTTAAAAATTGTAAGTTGAATTTGGACATCGAAGAACAAATTGACCTTTTGAAAAATCATTTGTGTGTGTGCTACTTCCCGCGAGTTTCAGGTTCCTATTAATTTAGTTCGATCTGAATGTCTATTATTTTACATTTTAATGACATTCAATTAGCTAGAGATTACTGGGTACGGAAAGTTATGAAAAGTTAGAGCCTAGTAGTCAAGTGAGAGCAAGGATGTGTAGTAGGCTGGTTCAATTTTTTACTTTTAGCTCCACCAGGCTCTACTGATTCCTTTTATGGCCCTTAGTAATTGTGCAAATTTTGGTACCGATCGGTTGTGTCTACGGATCCTCCAAAAATTCCAAAGTTTATATGGAAATTAGCATGGAAAATCGGTTAAAATTGGAAATAAATTCATAAAAAATCATCTCATTAATCAATTCGTAACAACACTATATATTTCTAAAGGTATTCTTCTACTGAACACATTCGTGAAACATTGTAAGTTTGTGAAAATTCGCTGAGAAAAGTTATTAACTAAAGAAGCAGCATGACTTCAAAACAAGTGAATTTTATTATTAATCATAGCAACCCTGTTTGAAAAGCTCCATCGTTATACAAAATGTAAACTAGTCTTACCACCCACCGCTCCTGTATGGCAGATACAGCTATTCAAACAGGGTTGCTATGATTAATAATAAAATCCACTTGTTTTGAAGTCATGATGCTTCTTTAGTTAATAACTTTTCTCAGCGAATTTCTACAAACTTACAATGTTCCATGAATGTGTTTAGTAGAAGAATACCTTTAGAAATATATAGTGTTCTCATAAATTGATTAATGTGGTAATTTTTTAAGAATTTATTTTCAATTTTAACCGATTTTCCATACTAATTTACATATAAACTTTGAAATTTTTGGAGGGTCCGTAGACGATCGGTACCAAAATTTGCACAATTACTAGAGGCAATAAAAGGGATCAGTAGAGCCTGGTGGAGCTAAAAGTCAAAAATTGAACCAGTCTAATGTGTAGTATATAGTCGTTCTCACGGTGAAGAGGGACAAGTCTGTCTTTACCAGGAGGCATGCTGGTGGACTTGAGTGATTCGTAGTTATGCTGCCTAAGCTCAACCCCCATCAGCAGAAGACAAAAGATAATAAGGTATTAAGCCTGTTCAAATGACCCTGCCACTTCTAGTTTTCCGATCTGTATACCCCACATCCTTGCTCTCACTTGAGTACTATGGCTGTAACTTTCCCTACCCAGTAATCTCTAGCTAATTGAATGTCGTTTAAATGTAAAAAAGAAACTGTGACTACATATAGTCGAAATAAAAAAGGAAAAAATCTAAATGTTTAAAATTTTCGCACATACGGTTTACGAAGATCATGAACATTTATTGTACCGTACGTCGTGTCGGTACTAAAAGGTATAATTAGGTTGACAATTTAGAAATCTCTATGTTATCAGCGATCAATTCACCACAAAACGAAATGGCGATAGTAGTGCACCTGGTGATGATATCCCAACTACCTTTGAATAGGCCTTTAATTTTTACTTAACTTTCACAGTCGAGGTGGACGTCTATTCTCTGTGATAGAGTTTAGTTGGAAAAAATACGATTGTTCAGAAGCACCCCTTTCTCCGAGATTGTTTCATAATTTAATCAGTAAAGTTTTAATTTGAATGCAACATAGAAAATAACATATCAGTATCAACGAGTGTACAGAAGATGACCTTTCGAATCACAGACCTGTCAATGCTAAGAATAGTCATTTTTAGAAAGGCTCATCACATCCTGGCCCAGTTCTCGTGTTATCAGCTGAGAGCGGTTTGAACGTTCGATGGTAATAGACATATTATTATTTATTCACAAGCCGTTCAGTCATACGAACGAATACAACACATGCTGACTGATCTGAGATTCTTTTGTATGCAGCGTAGATTAATCAGACTGGCGTCTAGAAAGAACGGTATCACTTTAATTGGCCTCTAATAGCGATAGGCGCTTAGACAAACGCGCATTCCATGGTTTGTTGATACTATATAAAGAAGCCACGCGCGTCGCAAAGATCGCGGCAAGGCCATAAAATGGCATTGCTTTATGATAATCTGTTTTAACCCTGAGAATGTGCGAATATAAATTATCCTTCGCTTTAGCTGGATCCAGAATTCGGTGATAGCATTCTGAACTTTGTAAAATCTACCACACCCAATCTAAAACGATTTGATTGTAAATGAGAGCTTGTATTTGTATATTTCTCTTTCGATCATTAATGCTATTTTGAAACTTTTCTGCAATTTTTCAGTATTTATTGAATAAAAATGGTTTCGGCTAGGATTTTATGCAAAGAGGAAACGAATAAACATCAAAGCGACAAAGTTATTGCCTGAAGAGAAAGTAAGCAAAGAGAGGCTCTCTTTTGCGGGCTTGTCGAGATTCCGGTCGACATATCAAAATGCATCTTAGGGTGTCAGCTTTAAAAAATATTTCCTTGACCGATATCCAATCTTTACTTGTTGTTGTAAACAATGGAACCACTATGCATACTTACGGGTTGTCGTATCCGCACCAAATAATCCTTTTTGAGCAAAGCACGGATCTGCAACCAGTCGATATACTTTGATAGCTTCATTGTGTGCTGAAGACTATCTCAATTACTAACAACAAACACTAAACTAAACAGCCGGCTGATCGCGGCGGTTGAAATCACGTACACGAAGCGCACACGGACAAATTACTGATTGCGGGACAGTTCTTCTGTTTGTCCTGTATCACAGTCGGAGGCATCGAGCAATAATTACTATCACATGCTATTCCGGGCGGCGCGGTAATCCTATAGCGCTGCATTTGGCATGATTAGAGCGGCGATGATTGTTTCTTTCGGGACTTCGTCCCGTCGAATCGGCACACACGACAGCCGGCGGTTCCAGCTGTGGCTGTGCCTTGCTGACTGAGTCACAGACGAAAATCCTCTTGCTATATTGTTGTTTCGCGGTAGCTGACAATGACCCTGAAAATTGAAGAGGAAGGGAAGTGTGAATTAGTTGAGAAAAAAGGTGACACAGTGTGTAAAATATTCATTGGCATGTGTTGTGCTGGTAGATGCGACCTAAGCCATCCTGGATGCCGAATCATATAGTGATAATAAAGAAAAAGTCCGTGTCAAAGCAATTATATTTTTGTTCATTTGTTCTTACGAATACATGAAATAGGGATTTTCCCCGGCTCGTTAGATGTTGCTAGTTAGTTAGTAACAAATTATCACATTAATTATGTTTTTTGTGATACCACAGACAGCTATACAGTATAATAATGATTGTAGGATGCAAAATGACGAAAAAAGATACCGTGAAAAATACCGAGTACAATAGATATTTGTTCGCTCATTTTTACTTATTAAGAGGAGGGTCTCATTCTAAATTTTCAAAAAATTAGATTTTTTTCTTTTTATTTTTTGAAAGGTATACTATATTGTATACTATATTGTGTTAAATGGGTTTTTCGATCCGCACATCAAAAAAGTTTCATTGGAGCAATTACATATAAAATCTAAAAATTCTTCGTATTCACTATTTTTAGTGATGACTTATACAAAGTTAAGGCTCAAAAAATCGAAAAAAATGTTACTGCATATTCTGAAAGTACATACTATCGGGAATATCTGTGTGAAATCTCATCCAGATCGGTGCTGTAGATTTCAAACCACAGGAAAAGGACCATTGCAGTGAACATGATATCTCAAAAACTACTCAACCGATTTTCATAAGTTTTTGTTTTAAAATCTTCATATTTATATTCTCGTGTACTGGAATGGCCCATTTATCATTGAAAAGTTTTTGTTACTTTGCAATGCATTTTTGTTTAATATTTTGAATATCTTAAACAACAATTTTTTGTCAACATTGCTTTTTGTTTAAACAATTTCTTTTTGGGAAACCGAACCGTTCACATACGCCACAGTGTATTTTTCTTCAATTTTTTTTTTTACTTTTTTGGAATAATATTTTTTTTTACTTTTTTGGTTTAGCTGGAAGAGTGTTCACCCCAAGCGTCTGCGAAAAAATGCGCTTCGGGGGAAGAGCAATAACTACGACAATTTCCAATATATTTTTTAAACATCTTGATTTTATTTTCTTCGATAGTACTACCAACAAATTGATTTTCAATTTTTCAAAGAGAATTTGAATATAGTAGGGTAAGGTGGGGCAAATCCGACCTAGTAAATGGTTTTGGCTGTAAAATGCTCATTTTACATCGGATCAAGTCGTTTTATATACCAAATTAAAGATTAGACTCCTGAACAACTTTCCATATATAGCATTTTATTTAAATCTTCGGAATATCTTGAGATATAAGCGTTTTACAAAAATGTTTATTTTTGCTGTTTTCAAAAATGGTGGGGTAAACCCGACCCCCTATGTTTTTGGTTGATTTAGTGCAGATATTACTCAAATTTTATGGATTTTCAATGATAAATCAATGAATGTTGTGTTATTGAATTGTAACATGAAGAAAATGGAGTTCAATATCAATCTTGGAATGCTAAAATCACGAGCAGTAGCACGTAATGATATTCCCATTTGCATTCGGAGCAATTGCTCGACGAATACTATAATCATCACGTTTTTGTGTCTTTCGTTTGTAATTATGAATCATTTTGCAAAAAAATAATAAATAATAACAAAAAAAATATATTTCAATATGATAAATAAAAATTTTCTTAGCAAAAAGCGGTCGAATTTACCCCAATATTTTGAGGTCGGATTTGCCTCACCACGTCATTTTTCATTACGATGCAATTAAAAAATATATGAAAAAGGTTGAACTAAATTCATCTATGCACTTTGTAGGACTTAAATCAAAGAATTTAAATCCACTTACATTTATTATGTAATCACTTTAAGAATCAGAAATATCCTGTAGTCAATGATGCACAAAAGTCAAATAAAAAATTGTAAAAACACACTTTTTGTCGCATGAGCATTTTAATGTAGATTAATAAAATACTGTCTTACCACCATTATGATTATTTTCGATGCTCTACACGACAACATTGATATTAGTTCGCGTAGTGCTTCTGATTTTCGGCAACAGAGGGGGGTCGGGTTTATCCAATGGTCGGATTTACCCCACCTTACCCTAACTCTTTTAAAAATCACGATGTTAGCTTACTTTTAGTATAACCCCTTAAAGGGCAAAGGGGCTAAAAAATCGATCTCAAAGTTAAAGATCGAACCATTATGTCCAGTTTGAAGTTGTTTACCTGTTCTTGGGTCATTCCTTCAATAAATTTAATTTTATTTAGAGCCTTATAATTAGTTTTGTGTTAGATCGATCCTGAGGTAGTAGGCTGTAGGCAGTTTTGGAATTCCACGCGCACCTAACCTTAGACAGAACGTCACCACGGACGCCAAAAATGTCGACGAAAATATAAGCTTTTTGGATCCTAAAACTGTTTCCTTCCATGTTTTTCATTGACTTACGAAGAAATTCTAAATTTTGTTTACTTTTTGGTCATTTGAATGAGAAGTTCCCCCTAATTATAAAACAAAACCAAAATGAGCTTTCTTCAAAAAAATCTTTTAATAATTTTAATTTTATCGCTTTTTATTTTAATTTACCTATCCAACCGAAACTTTTGTTATTACAGTGCTGTCCAAGCGGCAAACATTGCACTGAGCATTGGTGAAACTTTTCAAAAATTGCTTGGAGATTGAAAATTTCGCAATTTTTTGAATATCATGAGAAATGATGCACCAAAAAACATAACATATTTGGGTAAAAAATTGATCATATACTTGTGTTATTAGTCGTTTAAATTATCACATTTTCCATAAAGAATTTATAAAATGAAATTACGTAGTTCATTGAGTAGGGTTATCACCTCAGGTGAGACTTTGACTTTTTATAGTCTTCAAGTGAAATATTAGTATACGGTGTTATCATTTTTTTGCTCTACTAACTTCCACGTTATGATTAGGAAGATGTCATCTAGCGGTGGGCACTAGTACTGATGTGCGTTGCCGTCTTTGTGGCATGAAAAGTATTTTTTATTCAGTTAGTTTATTTGACGCGACACTAGTGTTAGTAGAAAGGTTCGCAAAGAGAGTGAAGCCAAAAAAAGTTTACCTATCGAGCAAATTCAGCTTTGCTGCAGAGGTATCAGAGATGGATTCCAATTGTGCTCGATCGATAGGTAGACTTTTTTTGACTTCACTCTTTGCGCAAATGGTCTCTATAAACTGGGGTGTTTAAATGCCGAAATATACGCCTTTCCACTTCTCTTCAGAGGGTAAAGGATTTTTTTACCCTGTTTTCTAATACATTTTCAAAAATTTTGATTGGTCGTAATTTTGATCTCGAAAACGAGAAGGCAAAATAGATTGAGTTTTTTTCTTAATATCAAACACATTTTAGTCCTAAATAACAATCGGCGGTAAAACATGATGATGAGTTATGTTCTACCATAGACCATGCGGTAGACTTGGGTGCAACGCCCAACTCTTACTTAGCAGAAGGCAAAGGATTCTTCACATTTCCTTTCGATCATGTCCATATAAGCCGGCATAGTCCTAGTTTTCCGTTCTAAGTTTAAAACTAATTCGCTCTAGAATACCTATCCGTCTTTCAATTTCATTGCTTTCGTTTCTCTTAGTCTCAAATTTGCCGAATAACCAACAAAATCTATACAGTAGAACCAATTTTTAGTTGTATGCAAAATGCAACTCTCCACTCCTCTCCGGCTCTTTGAAGTGGGTTTCGAGAAAAAAAAACTTTGAAAGTATTCACAAGAGTTTAAACCAAAATATAATTATTTTTCCAACTTTAGGAGGAAGGCCTAGTTGGGACAGTTTTACAAATTTATTCCAAAAATGATAATATTTCAATATACATGAAAGGAAAGAACTCGATTAAGGAAATGAAAACTCCTAAGCCCCCATAAATTTAGGATTTACTAGGGTTACTGTTCCCTAATTCATCTTAGCTCCTCTATTCATCCCACCCATTTGAACACATTAGTTAGAGCAGTATATGCTATCTCAATTTTAAGCAATAGTTTAAATGGTAGGATGAATAAGGGTACGTTGTACTCGACTTTTCGCTTAGATCAAACGCTACCATTTTACATTTTCCAGGCAAAAATAGCAACTGTACTGCTTCTTAGGAACGATGGCGATACATATTTAAGCGCAATCCAGTCACTATAAGTCGAGTTATCAACGAAATAGACATCCTGACTAATGAGATGAATAAGGACTCGTCTACCCTATTTGATATTTTCTTACAACTAAAGATAACAAAATCCTTGTTTGCATTTGATAGAAGAAGGCGAACAGTAACCCGAAAGGAGTTTTGTGAGAAATATACCGTCTTATCCTCTTCGAATGATATCGAACACAATCGCTCGCATTTGATTATCTTTACCAGCTGGAGTGCGGAATATTTAAAACGACTAATACCGTATTTCAGCCTGCCCTCAACAGTCAGACTCGATTCGGTGACAACACCGTTAATCTCCACATCCCGCGAAGGTACATATACGCGGTACTATAGCGTAAAGAGCTCATCTCGAACAATCGCGTTTGCTTGCTTCAGATTACAAAAAACAAACGAGATAAGGAAGAACAACCTCATCTCAATCGATTACGGCAGAATACCGTTTGGACAAGTCACTCGCCATTTGCATAATTTTCAATGGGTTTTCTATGAGCCGTAATTAGATCACAAATGGACCAGTCGATCCATTTGAATAAGCTTTGACGCGAGCTTTAACAGAGGTTTGGAACTGGGAGCTTGGATATCTTTCCATAAAGCTTCGATATCATGCTTTTGCAATTTGGGAGATCACAGATAAGTGTGATATGCGTCGGCTGAAATCTCTCGAAGTATTTCAACAACGAATTGACTCACTGGGTTTCTGTACCCATGTCGTAAGAGGCGACTAACTACAGCTGTGGCAGTGGTCTACTAGGAAGTCGACAATAGTCTATTATATTCCTGCTGACAAAAACAGCCTAGAAGCCGTGTGGAATCCGACGGGTTGAAGTACCTCAGCCAAGAATTGTCCCTCTCTCTGTCGTAAGAAGTGACTGAAAACAGTAGTCCTCAAGTCAAGGTGTTTCTCCGTGCCGAGGACTGAATGCTTGCCAGGACTAAATATGTCAGTTGCGCACGGTGTGTCGTGGGTCTCACCCTGGCTACATTAAGCGAATTTCTGACACGGACTTCGCTATATGCTATTAAAAGCCAACGTGTTTAGTATATTCTAGTTGCTGTACAATAAGGGATCGTAGCATTTTTGAGTGATTTACAACACCCCCTCCCCCATAGTAGCATTTCGTCACAAAACTCTAAATACCCCCTGGTAATTACGTAGCATGGCGTGACCCCCTACCCCCTGTCGTCACACATCATCACAAAATACAAAACTCCCTCTCCCCCATATAATGATACGTCATTTATGGATGGTCCCTAAGTGCTGATGATGAAATGTATAGTGCTGCGATTAAGTATGGTTAGAGTAGCACAAATTAATCTTCATATAAATAAATAAAAGCTTCCCTAGCTTTGGTTCAAGAAACGTATTTCCAGAACGTTAACTTCTATGTTGGAACGCATGTCTTATGACCGACCTCCTAACTCGCGATATTTGTGCTGTCACGATCAATATGACTGTTGATAACATAAACAGGATTTTTTTTATTATTCGGCATATTTGCCGCATAATGAACGCACCTTCTGATTATTTCAAAAGAGTTGTATCATAATGTGGCAGAAATGGATATCCTCTCAAAGCCGGTACCCGAGCACAAGAAAATAACTACGAAATACTAAATTCAGGTATTCCATACCAACGACTGAGTACCACATCATGGTTTCAATAAACACTAGATAAGAAATAAATACCAAAAATAATAACACAGACATGTTCTACGAATAACTAGCTTGAGAGGCACCGAATTGATGGATTACTTAAGCAGTACAAATCTGCATATACTCAATGTAGGAAATCTCTCAAGATTTGCACGATCTGACTGAGAAGAGGTGTTAGATGTAACTATCTGCTCTGATGGTATTAAGCATGAGTTGGAAAACTGGCTCGAGCCGTCGTTATCTGACATTCAATTGTCGGTAGACAAGTAGAGATAGGAAACTGAGTGTCTGCGGATGTCCTCTAGGTGGTGTGCTGTCATCACTTCTGTGGAACCTTGTCGCCGATGGCTTGTTGGAAAAATTAATGAGCTCAGTTTTTCGACATATGGTTTCGTAGATGATTATCATGTAATGATCACCGGTATTTGTATTAACACACTTTTTGATATGATGCAACGAGCCTTATGTGTTGTTGAGCAATGGTGTCTTTATGTTAGCCTCTCAGTAAATCCAAATAAAACATCAATGGTGCTTTTCGCACTACGAGGCATTATAACCAGAGCTCGTCCGTTGCAGTTCTTTTACTCTAAAATCAAAAAGCTTGCATGACCTTCGGCCAATGTTGAGGACTCAAACCCAAGTACATACAGTGGGATCTACACAACAATTGCTGGAGCAATACTGGTATACGGGTGGCTTGTTTGGTGACAGAAGGGAGAAGTCATGGCAATCCAATCAAAGATAAACCACCTACAGAGGATGGCCTCGATGGCGATGAGTGGCGCGTTCTCGACAACACCTACTGCTGCTCTAGAGGCACTCTTGAACATAAAACCACTACATGAGTTTCTGAAACAAGAAGCACTTTCTTGTACATACCATGCAAGATTACAGGACTCTGGAACAGAAACCCAATAGGTCGTGCAACTAACCACACAAGCCTGTGGCCCCCAAATGGTTACTTGGGATGAGTATACACTTTCTCTCAGTGACCTTACCAGTTACCTTACACGCTGTTTTCCTTTTAAAACTTTCAGTGTGAGAATTCCTCCTCATGAGGAATGGCTGTCTCGCTGGATGGAGCGCCAACTTGAAGAATACGTAGTTTGTTATACTGACGGTTCTTCGTTGGAGGGCCGAGCCGGTGCTGGTGTCCATTGTCGTGAAATGAGATGACTGTACCGTACCGTGTGTGACGTCCAATCGGCATTTAAACAGAGAATTTGTGCTAAAACAATCTATTTTTACTCTGACAGTTAAGCTGCCCTGAAAGCACTTGGTTCGACAGATTCGAGATCGAAATTAGTAATCGCATGTCGAACTCAAATCGAAGAACTTAGCTTTACAAATACTATCATCCTTCCATGGGTACCCGTTCATTCCGATATTATTGGAAATAAATGGGCGGACGAATTGGCTAGAGCTGGTGCTGCGACTGACTTCGTTGGTCCAGAACCAGCTCTACCAATGTCGATAAGTTGGATAAAGCACAAGATTAGCTCTTGGGCTGCATGCCAATCATTGGCGTAGCTTGCAAACTTGCGTTCAAACAAAGACTTTTCTGCCGGATGTGAGTCCGAAAACGTCAACGAATTCGTTGCATTTTTCCAAGCACAACTGCAGTATCCTACTCACTGACTGGACATTGCAAACTCAATTATCACATGGCTACTATTCAGCGTGCTGAGTATTATTCGTGTGATCATTGTGAATCCGATTACGGAACTTCATATTATTTGATATGCAACTGCCCTGTAGTAATGCAATTCTGTATCCGGATTTTTGGTTCTCCATATATAGATGAACTTATGTACAGAGAGCTGAAACTGAAGGATATGCAATTGTTCCTAATCCAGTGTGGTAAAGAGCTATAGTTTTAGCCGTATTTGAATGACAATATCTCTTCGGGGGTGTTATCGTTCTGTTATCTGGGGATCACGGCACAGTGGGTCCGGGCCGGACAAAACCCCCAAAATTTATTATCGATTTTCATACATTTTATATTTTCCCCTAAACGTACCATACCTAAATTTATACCCGCCAATTTTTTGAAAAATATAAGTGCTACATTTTTTTTAGCCGTGCAAGATCTTAGAAATCTGCAAGAATTTAAGTGACAAAAAGTTTTTGTTCATTCTAATTCATCTCGCTTTAATAGGTACTAAAATGATAATTTAGCAACACATATAGGCGTTTCTAATAGAAAATCATCTCAGGAATTCAATGGTGTTTTGCGATTTTATAAATGATGAGCATTTAAAAAGTTACCAATGAAATCAACATAACTATGTTGTTTAACGCGGACATATTTACATTCAGAGTGTTATCTCTTTATCGGTAAAAGCGTGTTGAAGGATCTCATCTGGTAGAACTGACGCAGAATGTTAACGAGTTTTCAAAAATCATAGTGTCATCTTGCGCCGTTTTGCGCCAAAGGTTAATATTTGGTCATTTGTAAAATTAGTTTTTTCATGGGGACGCATGGTATTTTTTGATTTCATGAAGTTTTGCATTATTATTCTCCGGTGGATTTATTTTTCTGAACACTGCTTGTAAATTCAGGGTTTGGGGCGATTTTCTCGATATAAATATAAGTATGCCTTATCCGTCTTGCAACTATGGCTCGGCTTTCTACATTTTAAGTTATCTGCAATATAGAAATATTCGAATAAATAGCCAACGATGCAAACTAACTGCAACTATTTTTATATCTTTCCATGAATCCTATCTCTTTGGTAGGTAGTGGTCGTTAGATTTACTGATGACCGATGTAAGGTAAATGCGTGAGTGTGTGAAGTGTTCTTTTCTACCCGATTTTTAGTTATTGGCCAGTGATGCAACGGTTATTTTCAGGTGGAAACTCCCTACTGAATCTATCACAATCAAAGATCAAATTCAAAACCTCCCTCAATAATTCACTTCCAAATTGACGAGAGATTCATGCAAAAACGTTCACGTCTCTATTTCAAAGAATACACAAGCAGTGCAAAGTATGCTCAAGATATTTTTGCACGAAAAACCAAGTCAGTACCAATAAGGATAAGGAGATATTCATATCATCATTGGAATTAAAAATCAATGGAAATGTATTGAACGGCTTAGCTGCAGTATGCATCGTATGAGCAACTGTGACTAGAGCATAGTAGGGCATGAGTTGAGATCTTCATTAAAATCAAACAAACCTGTCATCTTTCAATAGTTTTGGCGATAAATAAATAAACCAATAAAACAAAAATTTAAGGCATTCCATCACCTTGAGGTGTGCTATCTTTTATAACTATTCTAAACGCAGCGTTCATAAATTAGTACATGAGGATTATCTCTTAAAGAGCTATGAAGGGATGATTGTTTTACGATGGTATTCAGATTGGACTGAAGATCTACAAACAAATGTATAAAATTACATCATTTTTTTTATTCACCAGGTTTCGATAAATCGGAACCACCCTAGCTAAATCGTTACTAAGGACTACCCTAGCAAATCAAAATGTTTCTGTTCACTTACAAAGCATCTGTTTTGAAAAGTTAATAAAATTTACTTTTTCAAAATAAAAAAAAACTTTCATAGCCACCCAAGGCAGTCCAATTTCCATTTAATAATAAAAATCGAATTCAGCGCACCAAAATTACCCTTAGATGATATTTTCAGTCTTTTTCAACTACTTTTGAGGTTTTGTCCAGCTTTTGTATGGAATGGATCCACTGTGCACGGGGGTGTTGATATCCCTAGTAACAATTGAGGTTTTACGATAGTTTTATAGCCACTCATAAAACTTAGATTGCAGTTGTAGCGTGCTATAAAACTTCAATTGTTACTTGGGATATCCGCTCACTGCTTAAATAAAAATTCTAAATCCCTCCGGAGGTTGGAAGTTTTATTCCTGCTATTGTAGCACATGCAGATCGTTCAGCATCCATTGGGGGCGTAGAATGATCTATGTTAATTGTTCTTTGTCGTTATTTTCCTTACCCCTAACCTTACCATTTCCCCAATCCTTCCTATCAGGAAAATGATGAAAAGACGATTCTTGGCAAGGCACAAATCTCTAATCAACATGGGCATCGTGCCATTTGAGCCAGACGCCACTGATTCCTGATTCAAGTCTTTAAAGAAGGCGAACTCGGCATAATTAGTAAATCAATTACACTGCACACCTGGGTTAGGTTCCGGCCGTTTTGTTCCCCAGATTCATAAATAGTTGTACTCACATTTCAAATGTCCAATCATTTACAGATCGAGTGTTGTTCCGGTAAACTGAACTAATATTATGTACTGCATCACTCAAAACAAGGTAGACTGTAACTAACCGCTCCAGACATAGGTTTCGTATAATATAGGAGAAGACAAACGGATATACCCGCTAAAGATGACTTTTCTCTAACAGATTGAACCGTGAGAAACAAGCGTATTTTTCCCACTCTATTAAAACATATACCTGGTAAAGCGAGCGCTGCAAACGCATCATTTCTGAGTTTTATGACGTGAATTTAATGACGCCAGTTTTAAAACGGGGAAACTCCTTACAATTCAAGTGTTTTACTACCCACTCGGACAGTCCCGTCTAGTCAAGCGAATCGCAAAGCTGAATCATGATTGGAAGCTATCTGAAAGGTTTGAAACTTCTTTGTCGAAACATTTTCACCTTGAAATAGTAA